>NW_006159522.1:217208-221230 GCF_000334495.1 Tupaia belangeri chinensis | reverse complement strand
CTTTTCCGTAGCTCCGCAGACAAGAACAGAACCCTAGCCGGGGCCGCCGCCTCCCTTCAGTGCGCCCGCCTCGCCTCCAGGCGCGACGTCCCGCCGGCCACCGCTGCAGCGCTCGGGCTCAGCGGGACTCTGTCCTGGCACCGAGCGGAGCCTGGGTCCCTCGCGCTCCGCCCCCTTAGGGACAGGACCTCCCCAGAGAGCTCCTCGAAACAGACAACGCTGCACCCGCGCGCACACAATGCGCCCGCGCGGAGCCCGCTCCGGCCCGCCCGCTCTCGGTTTCGGTGCGCCGGGCTCGATCCTCTCCTTCCCTCTCCTCGGGGGAGGGCGGGTCACTTCTCCGTGGCGCCCGGGAAGCTGGGAGGGAAGGGGAAACCGCGAGGCTCCGGCGGACAGCGGGCGCAAGGCAGGTCCCGAGCCGCGGAGGGAGCGGCCGGGGGGGCGGGCGGGGGCCCTTTTTTGTCTCAGTTCCGGACGGAGGGTGGTTCCGCCCTCGCGCCGCCGAGGAGGGCGGGAGCGCGGAGGAACGAGGCGCACGGGCTCGGCTCCTGGGAGGGATCCCACTGTCCCGTCCCCTCGCGCTCCTCCCCCGCCGCCTCCCCCAACCGGGGCGCGCGGCAGGGCTGAGTGCCCGGCCCCCGGCTCGATCCCTCCCTCTCTCGGTCTCCGGCCTCCCTCTTCCTCCTCCCCTTCCCACGCTCGGCCCGGCTCCGGTTTCTGCCCAGACTTTCTCTGAAACTCCGCCGGAGCGCTTCCAGCCACAACAACAAGGGCCGAGAGGAGGGGACGGACGGAGGGAGGGAGCGAGCGAGCGAGGGAGGGAGCAGAGTCCGAGAGCACCCTGGGATGTGTAGTTTCAGAAGAGGAGTAGGGTCCCGGCCACCCCGCGGCCCCCAGCTGGCCGCTCGCCGGGGAAGGCGGCAGAGGCCTCTGCAAGCGCTGCGCGGCGAGGCTGGGGCACCGGGAGGGACGAGGGACGTTAGGATGTTCAGACCAGGTTTGCCATCTTGGCTCAGCGCGGTTGTCAGTTCAGAGTTCTTGTATACACGAGATCAGGGGGTTAGGGGTTTCTCTACTTGACAGCCTGAAAAGCGGGACGCCGGGGAGAGAAACCGCGATCCCTCGGGTCCCCGTCGCGAGAAGTCGAAGGACTGAGAGCCGGAGGGCAAGGGCGCGCGCCATGGCGACCGGCTTACAGGGGAGGACAGGGGGACCCACTAGAGCTGGGTGGGGCACCTGGTGGGACCTAAGGATTTGATTGGGTCTTTGGGACATATTAAAGTTTCAGGCTCCCAGTATTTGTTGCCTGTTTCTTCCAGTTGATTTTGCTTAAAATCTACCCATGAGATGTTGGATTGGAGAAGGGAAACTTCATAGGTGTCCTAGTGCTATTTGCCTAATCTCGTGTGTTTTACAATTATTACACCTGGTCCTGAGCTTCGTGGTCCTGTAATATAGAAGTAACTTTTCTGGTTTATTTATAAAAATTTTTTTAGAAAATAATATACAAAATCATATAAAAGTGCTAAAATATGAGGAAATGAGTATTTCTGGAAAAAATAACCTCAGGCATTTTCTTATTAGCAACATTCAAATTCAGGAGCTCATCGAGTTTAGACATGGTTTACAATTGTAGCAAGAAGTCAGGTGCTAGGGTAGTGATGAGACAAAGGTTCTGGCATACATGGGTTGCTGTCATAGGGCACTAAATACTCTATGATAAAGAGGCTGGCAGGTGATGTGGTGGTGAAGAGTGCTGAGCTCCCACATGGCTGTCGCAGTTCAAGTCCCGGAACTGGAGGCTTGCCTTCGCAATTTCTGTCTCTCTCTCTCTCTGTCTGTCCCTCTCTGGTCAAATTAAAATAAAAATAAATGAAGTCCACCTGGAGGCTTGCTTTCTCATTCTCTCTCTCTCTCTCTCCCTCTCCCTCCCGCTCTGGTCTAATTAAAATAAAAATAAATGAAGTTCAGTAAAATAATGCTTTTTTAAAAAGTACTCAATGAAACTACATACAGTGATGAATGTGTGCCTTGAGGGAAGTAAACACAGTATGAGAAAAGTGACTTGGAGGGAACTCAGATGGGATGAGAGGAGAACCTTCTTTGGGGAGGAGACTTCAAAGGTATAAGGAGAGGAGAATCAGACTTGTTTTCTGGATGGATAAAAGAGTAACCATAGGAGGGCAGAAAGAGAAAGAGGTGTGGGAGGGTTACTTGATAGCGAGGCCAATGGAGACCCCAGAGAACCTGGAGGTGAGGACAGGGAGGAGCCCTAGGGAGAAAAGGGGGAGGGTGTGAGTTGTGCAAGCTCCAGTCCCCTAAGCTGGGAGTGGTAAGAGACACCCATTCACTGTCATAAATAGACTTCATCCTTCAGCATCTCCCCATTAGATTGATAGCTCCAGTACTGTCATCAATGTCAGAGAATACCTTGAAAGTAGAAGTAATTTATTGAAGTAACCCAGTAGTTACTACCAGAAAATAAAGCTGATATTCTAATGCTGTTTTCAGCTTATCTAAAGAGCATTCTTCATAAAAAGTGCATCGAAAGAGACCCGGTTCCATTGGGGCTTAGAGACCTCCGTTGTTGAGCAGATACTTAGAGTATCACAAGGCTGGAGCTTCTTGTAAATCTGGATTCAGTTTTCTCAGGTCATCAATTTAGTAGTCATGACCTTGCGTAAATTACACAATGTCTCTGAGTTTCAGTTTCCTGACAGGTGAAATGGGAATAATAACACCTACTTTGCAGAATTTTAATGCAAATTTGAAATGCTAGAATTTTGTTTTACTTTTTTGTTGTTGTTGTAGAAGTTTTGCTATAGGGCATATGCGCTCACCAGAAAAACAGAGAGAGGCAAAGAGATAAAAAGCGAGAAATCACCCCCCAGCGGGGATGGCCACGCCACAATCCTTTCTGCATTCTCCTCTCGGGATCTTGGGCATGCACGCACACGTGCCTGGCCTGAGTTTAAGCCACCAAGTCCAGGACTCAAACCACAGTCGACTACATGGGAGTCACTACATGGGAGTCCAGCGACATAGCCATTATGCTAACTGCTGGTCCCTGAAATGATAGAATTTGAAATGCCTGGTACATATTAGATATTAAAAGATTTTGCTGCTTGTTGTTTTTCTTGGGTTTCAAGGCTTGATAGAACACAAGCAAGTATAATTTTTATGGCAGCTAATAAACAGATTTTTTTCCTTAAAATTTATTTCTTCCTTGAGTGAAACAGAGAGAGAGAGGCAGACAGAAAGACAGCACTTCCAACAGGATTTTAATACTGTCATTTACCCCCCACCTCAGTTAGCCCTGTATTACGGGCTTGCATATGCCTGGCAGATTCCAGGCAGTCTCCAGACTTGAACCAGTAACTTTGCCGTGTGGGTCAGTCTTGCAAAGCATTGCGTGTTACCTCTGTGCCTAGTCTCCAGGCAATTCTTTTTGAGTTTGTGAATGTAGATTATGCCACAAGTCTACCAAGTGAAACTACATCATTGAATTTGTTTTCCACTTCTCCCACGGGCAGCAAATATCTACACTGCAACAAGCATATTTATAATCAGCTTTGGTTAGACTAGTCCACCACTCAGTAGTTACTGGTTGACTTTAGCAAATTTACCACACCCTCCAACCTTGTCATAAAGTCCTTTTTTTAATGGAAAAGTGTGATAGATTTTTCATAATTTAGCTTTTATAAGTTTTTTTCTTTATTTCAAATAAGGTATTCAGTTATTTCATTTCTGTATGAAAAATCTTTACGTATTGGGACCAGCAGTTAGTGTAATGGCTATGTCGCTGGACTTCCATGTAGTCGACCGTGGTTCGAGTTCCAGACCTGGTGGCTTAAACTCACGCTGGGCACTTGTGCGTGCGTGCCCAAGATTCCAAGAGGAGAAAGGAGGAGATGGGATTGCAGCGTGGCCATCTCCCCTGAGGGGAGATTTGTCACTTTCTGTCTCTCTGTCTCTCTCTGTCTTTCTGGCGAGTGCACGTGCCCTATAGCAAAAAACTTCTC
>NW_006159522.1:161725-217014 GCF_000334495.1 Tupaia belangeri chinensis | reverse complement strand
GTCCGTTACCCTTAACCACCACACCACCTGCAGGCCCCTAGACTTGTATTTTTAGAGATTAAACACATCAGGGTTGAAGAGAGGTTGAAAATAGTGAAAATGGGTATGTCTTCCACATGTGTATTTTGGAAAACAGACTTGTATTATTTTTACATTGTATACCATTTGTAGATGTCTACTAAGATGATTATCTTTTAATTCTTTATTGTTATTATTATTATTATTATTTTGAGAGAGAGATTTTTGCTATAGAGTGTGTATGCTCACTGGAGAGACAGAGACAGAAAGCAAGAAGTCAGCCCCCGGGGAGAAGGCTATGCCACAACCCCTTCTCCCTTCTCCTCTCAGGACTTTGGGCATGCACACACATGTGCCCAGTGTGATTTTAAGTCACCAGGTTCAGGACTCAAACCACAGTCAACTATGTGGGAGTCCACCAATGTAACCATTATGCCATCTGCTCGTCCCAGTTCTTTCATGGTATAGCAGATGCACACATTAGAGAGAGAAGGAAAAGTCCTTCATGAGGCTCAACATACAAAGATCCCCTTCTTCCAGCCCTCCAAGCCTCTGGGAAGTGTGCATGTGCCTGACCCATGTTTTCAGGCACATCTAGCTAGAGACTCAGATCACGATCAGCATGTGGCTTCCAGCTCCACCATCCAGTACAATACCAGTTGTGCCACAGGGGCTGGGCCCCACATTTTATATCTTTATTTTTTATTTTTTTAATTGCCAGAGAGTATGTATGCTTGCCAAAGAGAGACAGAGAGAGAGACAGAGAGAAATCACACACACACACACACACACACACACACACAAGTGGGGCATGGTCACACCACAATCTTCTCTCCTCCATTTCTCTACTATTCTCAGAATTTTAGTTACACACGTCCATGAACCCTGTGTGTTTTCCAAGCTGCTGGGGCTGAGACTTGAACTGTGGTTTGCTATGTGGAATCCAGCTCCCTTGAGCATGAGGCTATGGGGCTGGACTCCACATTTTATGTCTTTTTGCATTAAAAGGTAATGTATCTTACATTTTATTCATACAACAAATGTTAATGGACTGCCTATTCTATGCAAGTCTACACTCAAGTGGGGCATGGTCACACCACAATCTTCTCTCCTCCATTTCTCTACTATTCTCAGAATTTTAGTTACACACGTCCATGAACCCTGTGTGTTTTCCAAGCTGCTGGGGCTGAGACTTGAACTGTGGTTTGCTATGTGGAATCCAGCTCCCTTGAGCATGAGGCTATGGGGCTGGACTCCACATTTTATGTCTTTTTGCATTAAAAGGTAATGTATCTTACATTTTATTCATACAACAAATGTTAATGGACTGCCTATTCTATGCAAGTCCCAGAGGACTCAGCATAAGGCAGAAAAACAGCCTTGTTCCTACACTCCTCTATCCTGAAGAAAAACTTCAGCAATCAATCCCCTAAGATCTCCAATACTCTTGATAAATACTGTGGAAACAAAATATAGAGTCAGATTTGGGCATAATATAGGATCTGCCCCTTGGGAGTAGGATAGGTAGGTTAGGAAAGACTTCTCTTAGAAAAATACCTTAAACGGAGAACTTCAGGGTAAGCAGAAGTTGGTTGGGTAGAAGTAGTGGAGTAGAGAAGAATAGTCCAGACGAAAGAGAAATGACTGGGTACAGGTTCTCAGGATGGAAAGAGCTTCCAAGGAACTGAATGACGGTAACAGGGAGGTGAGGGAGAGAGACATGGGCACTGGGAGAGGTTACAGATGCAGACAAGGGACAGATTGTGCAAGTCCTGGAGATTTAAATCCTGTGGACCAGATTTCCAATTACATGTTCCTATCTCACAAAATTCCAAATCTGGATGAACTAATCCTACTTTCTTCTGCACCCAAGCAACAAAGCGCCGTTGGCGCAAGCACACAACAGGATGAGTGGCATCACTTTAAACTCACACTCAGTGACCCCCAATAGATCTTCAGCTCCCTGCAGGAGCAGATATTGGGCTGCTGGAATCTGAAGCTTACACGGTTTGGGAAGTTCTATTTTTTTCTTCCTCTTCTTTTTTAACCAGGGGAGAGCGTGAACACAGTCCTCTACTACCACAAATTATGCAGCCGAGTTTCCCTCATTTGGGGAAATCGCAGAGGTCAGCACACCCGCAGTGCCATGAGTGAGCCTCACTCTGGGGAAACCACCTACACACGCGATCATGGTGTTTCCCTGCCAGGTAAGTATGGGAAGTCCTTTTAAAGGAAAAGAATATACAATTACAAATACAAAATTAGGATCAGTATGTATTTCGAATGAGGAAATAAATCACCATCCAATTACTGAAGCTTTGGAGATCCAGATGCCTTTCCTCTAAGAGGTACAGGAGATTTGCCGGAAACCTCACACGCATTTGCTTCCTGAGTACAGCCTGACAACCTCTCCCCACTAAGACACTCCTCTCCCAGCAACTACCTGCTCACTGGGGTCTGTGCGATAAGAGGCTCCAAACTAAAGATGTCTGCGCTGACCCGTGTCTTAGTCTGTTTGATGTTAAGAGACAGGACCTTTGGAAGGTGTTTGGGGAAAGTAGAGCTATTATCAATGGGATTAGTGCCATTAAAGGACCATTAGGTGGCATGGTGATTAAGGCACTGGACTCCCATATAGCCATCTGCAGTTTGAGTCCCAGACCTTGCTTTTCACTTTCTCTCTCTCTCTGTCTTTTTCTCCATAGTGAGTGCATGTGTCCTATAGGAAATTAAATAATAATAATAATAAATAAAGCAATACAAAAAAGAAGCCCAAGAGCGCTTGTTTGTTCCTCTGCTATGTGCGCATGAAAGCACCATCCATGTGGAACACAGACACTTGTTAGGCAGTGAATCTATTAGTCTTTTATCTTGGACTTCCCAGCCTTCAGAAATGTGAGGAATAAATGTCTGTTGTTTATAAATTATCCAGTCTGAGATACTTTGTTATAGCAGCACAGACTCTCTCAAAAGAAAGGAGGGAAGAAGGAAGGAAGGAAAGAAGGAAGGAAGAAAGGAAGGAAGGAAAGAAAGAATAAAAGGAAGAAAGGAGAGAAGAAAAAATAATACAAAAGAGAAGAGAGATGGGGAGAAAAGGAAAGGAAAAGAGAAAAGAGGGGAGAGGAGAGAAGAAAGGAAAAGAAAAGGAAAAAGAAAAGCAAAGCTGGAGTCTGAGTGGTTGAGGTTTAGTGCTGGCCCCACAGTGATGATGTTAAGCACTGTGCATAGAAAGCTAACTCCCACATGATGTCCTGCAGGTTGAGTCCCAGCCTTGGCAGCTTGAGAAACTCACTGGGCAAGTGTACACACAAGCTGAAAAGCCTGATGGGATGGAGAAATGAAAGAGAAAGAATTGTGGCTTGATTGTGCCCCATTGAAGAGGAGGCTTTGCCTTTCACACACACACTCACCTCTGGCGATTTTTTAAAATTAAATTAAATTTAAAGGGGGGGGATACAGCAGATGGCATGGTGGTTAAGGTGCTGGATACTTCCACATGGGTGACCACGGTTTAAGTCCTGAACCTGGTGGGTTTGCTTTCTCTCTTTCTCTCTCTCCCTCTCTCTCTCTCTCTCTCTCTCTCCCTCTCTGTCAATTTTTTTTTAAAAAAAAGAATGAATAAATAAAATTAAGTAAATAATTTTTCAAAATAATTTTTTTAAAAGGATAGAGGTTTATATAGCTAATGGATGGTATGTGAAGTCCTAAATCATGAATGGTCTTGGTAGGATCCTAAGGCATGCAGGGCCTCACATGCAAGAACTCCTGCAGAGTATGTATCTATGTCCATGTTTGCATCTCCTTATAAACACATGAGTGTCTAACCGTGGCCACCCTCTCCTCTCTGGTTCTAATCTCTCCCCAAGGATCTCACCTTTCCACACCATAGTCAACTTAAGTTTTCACCCTCCAATTCTCATCACAACCAAATTCCAACACAAGAGTTTTGGAAGGACTCATTTAAACAACATGCAGCAGTGAGACACTTGAGATTTACTCCTTTAGTTATTTTGCAATATGCAATACATCGGGCTGACTCCATGGCCTGGTGGTTAAGACAGCCAGTTTCCACGTGGCCACCTGTACAGTTTGAATCCCGGACCTGATGGTTTGAAAAAACACACTGGGTACATGTCCATGCATGCACGAAATCCTGAAAGGAAGAAGACATGAAGGAATGGGATGGTAATGTGAATTCCTCTCTCCTTGCTCTGTCTCTCTCTAGTGAGTGCATATACCCTCTAGCACATGAAAAAAGAAATAAATATATAATACATTATTATGGACTACAGTCACACTGCTGTGTAATAAATCTCGAAACCTATTCTACCTGTGTATCAGAAACTTGGTGCCCTCTGACCTACAACTCTCTGTCTTGCTATAAGCAGTCAAGAGAAACCATACAGCCCTGTCCACACTCTGCCTAGAGATTTCTTCCAGCCAGGTTTTTGCTACTGGATAACAAGAATTGCTTTTCAGTTTCCAATACCATTTTCCTCATTTCCATCTGAGCCTTCATTGGAATATCCTTTACTGTTCATATTTCTTACACGCTCTCTTTAAAAAAAAACAACAACAAATTCCCCTTTTTGCTATACGGTGCATGCATTTGCTAGAAAGAGAAAGTGAGAAATCACCTTACGGGGGGGGGGGGGGGGGATGGTAACACCACAAACCCTCTCCTCTGTTCTCCTGGGATTTTGAGCTCATGTGCACATGTGCCCAGCATGATTTTCAAGTCACTGGGTCCAGGACTCGAACCACAGTTGACCATGTGGGAGTCTGGAGCCTTAACCACCACACCATAAGCTGGCCCTTCTTCACAGCCTCTTAAGTTGCCTCCACGATATGGTGGCTGTCTCTCTAGTACTCCTTTTCTGAGCCCTTATCTGCATCACCTTTAATTCTCTATTCTTTTAATGAGGTATGCACCTCCAAATTATTTCGGTCTCAGCCCATTACTCAATTCTAAAGCCACTTCCACATTTTTAGGTAGTGGTAGCTCACTTCTTGGAACCAATTTCTGTGTTAGCTCATCCAAGCCGGTACCAAAAGACTTTAGGCTGTGTATTTATAAAGAACAAAGATTTATCGCTCCGTGGTTCCGGAGGCTGAAAAGACAAGATCAAGACACCAACACCCTTAACATTTCTCATAGATTTTTATTTCTTTCTGTATCCTCACATAAAGGAAAGAACAAGCCCTTTTTATAAAAGCTCTCTAAAGAAGAAGAGATAGAGATATATAGAGAGAAACAGAAAGCATCCCCTCTCAACCCTCGTAAAATGGGGCATGGTCATGCTGCAATCATTTTTCCTCCTTTTCTGCACCCCATCAGGACTTTTGACATACACGCCTGGCTGTCATGTTTTTCAAGCCACTGGGGCTGGGATTCAAACCATGGTTGACTATATGGGATCTGGCTCCCATAACTACTGTGCTGTGGGGACAACCCAAGCCTTACATTTTTTTTTTTTAATTTGCTAGAGGGCATATGTGCTCACTTGATAGAGATGTGTGGGTAGGGGAGTGAGAAATCATCTCCCATTGGGATGATTTAAGGATCTTGGTCATGCATGTGTGCACACCCTGCATTTTTCTCAAGCCACTGGGTCTGGAACTTGAACGGCACAGTTGGCTACATGGGATATACTAATAGCTGCCTTAGCCCCATACCATGGGCTGGCCCACTCCCACCTCTCAATACCATCATGTTCGGATTATGTTTCAATGTATGAATTTTAGGAGAACACAAACATTCAGACCATAGCACTTGGCAATCTCACTTCTATTATCTGGACAGTTCACTTCCTTCTCCTCTGTAGTAACTTTTTGTTTTATTTTTAACAGGTTTATTGACATATCAGTCACATACCACAACATTTATCTTTATAATGTGTATACTTTAGTATTCGTAAAATTGTTCAGCCTCCCTATCTAATTTCAGATTGGTTTTTACCACCCCAAAACCCTATTCTCACTCTCCATGTACCTTTTCCTCCTGCCCCTGATAACCACTCTGTGACCTTGTACGTCTGTTGTTTTTTCACTTAGCGTAATGTTTCCAAGGTTTATCCATGTTTCACTTTATATTAGTATTTCTAACTCCTAGATAATATTCTATTGTTAAGTATACTACACTTTCTTTATCCATCGATAAGTTATGGACATTTGGATTGTTTTCAGGTTTTTTTTTTTTTTTTTTTTTTTTTTTTGCTATTATGAATGATGCTTGTAAAAATTCTTAAACCTTTTTCAGATTTCTCCCAATTCCAGACCTTCCGACTTTCTCATCAACTGGAGATTTTTCTTATTGTTTTTACCAGAAAACCAAAGTGCTCAGATGGACTCCTTTTCAGCTTATAGCCACCAAACTGCCAATTTATTCACTATCTCCACTTTCTTCCCTTCTATGTCTTTTTTTTTTTTTTTTTTTTTTGCTATTATGAATGATGCTTGTAAAAATTCTTAAACCTTTTTCAGATTTCTCCCAATTCCAGACCTTCCGACTTTCTCATCAACTGGAGATTTTTCTTATTGTTTTTACCAGAAAACCAAAGTGCTCAGATGGACTCCTTTTCAGCTTATAGCCACCAAACTGCCAATTTATTCACTATCTCCACTTTCTTCCCGCCTGCCTTAGGAGGGCAAATAAAAGAAATTGCCTTCCTCTCAAAGGCCACGCCCTGTACTCATGCTTTGGATTCACTCCCATTGCACCTTCCCAAGGACCTCACCTATGAATGGCCCCTTTACATTTATGTGCTCTACTGTCAATGTAATTCTACCACCTTTTGTGCATTTTTCATAACCTTTATTTACAAAAACAGGAAAAGAGCCAGATTTGGTCAAAGGGTTTAATTCCCAAATTTCGCTTTAATCACAATGACCTGATTGGATGTACATTCTCTCTCACACACACACACTGCATTTTTAATGGAACTGAACCATTACTATAGTATCTATTTATTTATTTATTTTTAAGTTTCGCCATAGGGTGCATGCACTCTCCAGAGAAAAACAGGGAGATGCAGAGAGAGGGGAAATGAGAAGTCACTCCGAGGGGGGACAGCCACACTACAGTCTCTTCTCCATTCTCCTGTGATTTGGGCTGGCTGGGGTGGGGGTGGGGTAGTAGATAATGGTGTCAAGACTCTGTTGGGGTTGCACTCTCTGTCTCACTCATGGAAGAAGTTAATTAATTAATTACTTAATTAGAAGAGCAGAAATTTTGTGAAGACATTTAACCAAAAATGATATACAGATGATAAGCATATCAAAAGATGTGCTCAAAATCACTAATTGTTAAAATATGAAAAGTATAATCACAATAGACACTATTAAATACATATTAGAAAGTCTAAAATTAAACAGACTGATTATATCAAGTACTGATGAGGAAGACTGAATAACTCAAATTTTCGTGCACCACTTCGGTATAGAAATGGAAATGACCTAAACATTTTCTTTCCAAATATTTATCTCTCGAAAATGAAAGTATTTATCTAGGCATAGACTTGTGTGCAAATATTCATAGTAGCTTTATTTTAAATAGCCCCAAATTGTAAACAACCCAAATGTCCGTTAACAGGTTAATGAATGAGGAAATTGTAATATAGCTATACAATAGAATACTACTGAGTAACATGAAGGAATGAATGAGTGGGACATGTAATGACAGAGATGACTCTCAGAATCCTTACGTTAAATGAAAGAAGCCAAACAAAAACCAGAACATATGTATAATTTCATTTATATAAAATGCTAGAAAATTCAAACTAATCTATTATGACAGAAGGTAGTTTGGTGCTCACCTGGGTTTGGGGATAGATATGTTTACTGTCTTGATTGGGTGAGGGTTTCGTGGTGTGTACATATGCCAACATTGATCAAACCAAACGCTTTATATATGTGCACATTATTGCGTGTCATTTATACCTCAGTAGATCTGCTTAAAAAATAAAGTTCACTCAATAGAAAAAAAGGCAAAGGACTTAAAGAGAAACTTTAGGTAAAGCTAATCTATGGAAGTCAGGAGAATGGTTATCTTGAGTGTGTGTGTGTTGTGCGGGAGGCGGAGAGGAACAAGGGGTTGCTCATGGAAGGGTGGTAATGTTGGTATCTTGGTCTGGGTGCTGTGGTTACATGGGTATTGCTTTTGGAATTCATCCACTTATCACTCATGTATATTTCTGTTTCTATGTTATACTTCAATAGAAAAACTTCTTTATAATAAAAAAGATGATATATACATCTGTGATCGTGGTGCAGAATTTTGTCACATGTTGTCAACTCTATTTCAGGATAAAGTTTCTGCCATTCCTATTCTGGGAGATAAATCCTCTCACTGTGCTTTTCCAGGTGGCAGAAAAATTTCCTCAGAAGTTTCTCAGAAAGCTGTTTATTGTTTTTATAAGTGAGGGATGTGCCTATTTTAGCTTCAAAGAAATCAGCAACCTCTTCCAGACAGGAAATTGCTTGGGAAATGCAATTAGACTGTTCAGAATGTTAATGCAGTTAGATCCAGGGGGGTGGTGCCTGGGCGTGCTAGCCAGATTGCCGGTTCAGTCCATGGGCTTCTTCCCTGAGAACTGCCTCCCTTCCCAAGCACTCCAGGGTGGACTCTGCCATCATGGTGTCACTCTCTGATGCTGTTATCTCTGGTGACAGCTGATGGCACCACTTGAACTATGGGAGAACAATGGATAAACCATGCCAAGCCAATCAGATTTGTTCTTGAAGAATTTGGAATTGGAGCAGAGACTCTTGTTAGTGAAAGGCTCTGCAACGGGGAGGTCTTGTTGCTCTCCAGAGGAGAGAAATGAGCTGTCTGCAGAGAGAGCGAGATACATGCTCATGATGCATCAGAAAGACTAAGAGGACACCCTGGGTTCAGTCTCCTGAGGGACCACAGTAGGGTTCCTGCCCTTTGAGTCTGTGAAATTCCATGTATTAATTGAAACCTATCTTCTTCAGCCTGGCTCTGTGGCATAGCGGCAACACACGGCCTTAGAGAAACCAGATTCTAACTGATGACTGCAGTTTGTTTGTTATGAATTGTTTTATTTATTATGATTATTTTTTAATTTGGCCAGAGAGAGATAGGAAGAGAAAGGGAAAGCAAAAAAAGGAAGCTGCCAGGTCTGAGACTTGAACCATGGTTGGCCATGTGGGAGTCCAGTGTCTTAACCACTACATTGCAAATCCCTGCCTGGTCAGCCTAAAAAAAATAATAAAACATGGGAAATATGAGAGTTTCCAAGATCCAACAAGCTGGAGAACTGGAGGAAATGGATCATGAGTGACCAGATCCTGTGGAGGGTGATCATTTCTCTTTCTCTCATGCACACAAGTTCTATCTTGATTTTTTTTTAAGAATTCATTTATTTAGCTTTTTAAATATTATTTATTTACCTATTTTAATTTTATCAGAAAGCAACAGAGAGAGAGAGAAAGGAAAGTGAAAAACAAGCCGCCAGTTCCAAGACTCGAATCATAGTCAGCCATGTGGGAGTCCAGCGCCCTTAACCTCTACGCCACCTGCTGGCCCTCTATCTTGAATTTAAAAACAATAAAACAGCAGACAAACCTCTCTTTTCATTTGATATAACCTAAGTGTACCCAAATGCTTCCTAGCTAAGCTACTTGGCAAGTAATAAATCTAAGTAAATGAAAACTGGGTTATGGTGGCAGCAGGGAAGAGTACAATCATTACAGAACCTAAGATTTGCAATAAAACTTAAAAGTTCTCCAAGCCCAACTTTTTCTTGGCTTCAGAAATACCTTCTCTGCGAAAGCATCTCCTTTTCTGCTTGACCACTTCAAGTCTTCTTTCTTCTCTCTTTCCTTTCCTGTGTTCTTTCTTAGTCTCTCTCCCTCCGTCCAACAAATGTCCATTGAATGCTTACAATGAGCTGTTCTGGGTGCTTGGCAAAGCAAAAGAAAAGGTTCTTTTTTTGGAGAGGTTTTTGCTATAGGGCGTATGTGCTCGCCAGACAGACAGAGAGAGACAGAGAGACAGAAAGCGAGAAATCACCTCCCCATGGGGGATGGCCACGCCGTAATCTCTTCTCCTCCATTCTCCTCTCGGGATCTTGGGCACGCACGCACACGCGCCTGGCGTGAGTTTAAGCCACCGGGTCCAGGATGCGAACCACGGTCGACTACGTGGGAGTCCAGCGACATAGCCATTACGCTAACTGCTGGTCCCAAAGCAAAAAAATTTTTAAAAAGACAAATCCTCTGTCTTCACGGAACTTGTACTCAAATGAAGAGGACCAGATAATAAACGAGAACATAGTGAAGGTGGTCCTATAACTCAGCAATTAAGTACTGTTCAGAGGAAACCAGAATCCACATAACTGACTGGGGTCTGAATTCCAGCCCTGGTGGCAACATGTCAGGTGTGTTCTACATACCCTGGATCCAGACAGGAAGAATTGGAGGAAGAAGGATTACAGCATTATCAGCTCTCATTGGGAGCTCCCCTTGGCAACTTTTTGTTCTCACGCACTCTCTCTCTCACATGCACACACGTGCTTTATTATGGATAAAGGGGAAAAAGTAAAGCCATCGACGTTAGTATTTTAGAAGGCAGTAAATCCTGAGGAAAAGAAAGTGAGTAGAATAAGGAGCATGTGTAGTAACGGTGGAGATGGAGAAAAGAGTGCAATTTAAAATTGGGTGACCCTCACTTAGCATATGTCATTTGCAGAAACTTAAAAAGATGATGAAAATAAGGACAGAGTGACTCACCAGGAGCTGGAGGGAACATTGTAGGAGATGTGGTTGGAGGTGTAACAGGGACCAGATCACGTGGAGCTTTGTAGCTAAATGCAAGGGCTTTGGTTCTGAGCAGAGACGTCCTCTGACTTTTGATTCACACAACTGGTTTCTGTTTTTAGACCAGATTAGAGGAGGGTGAGGGTCAGTGCAGGGACCGTGCAATTATTCCTACAGCAGTAAGTTCCATTGAGGCAACATCTGTGTTCTTGTCAGTTTCATCCACTGCTCTAATCTCTGGAGATTTTAAAATTTAATTACTTCTCTTAAAAAAAAATGCTTTACCTGATTATGAAAGATACCATATATGTCCCTAGTAGGATAACTGAAAACTTGCAAAAATGTAAGAATCATTCATATACCACATCCAGAGAAAACCACATTTTCAGTTTTATATAGCATTCTAATGATTTTATTATGCATATATTGATATATTTAATCCTCTTCCCCAGTAATTCTTCAGCTGTTTGACAGCAGATAATCATGTTTTCTTTCTTTCTTTTTTAAAAATTTGCTCTAGGGTGCAAGCCCTCACCAGAGTCAGAGAGAGAGAGAGAGAGATCACCTCCGGGGGGAGTATGGACACCCCGCAATATCTTCACCTCCATTCTCCTCTTGGGAATATGGGCACACACGCACATGCTCCCGGCATGGGCCCAAGACTTGAACCATGCAGTCTGTCATATAGGATCCACACCATGCCTTAATCACCACACCACCCACTGGCCCAATAATATTTTCTCTCATAAGTATTTCATTCTCTAAGTCAGGATTTCTTGTACTGAGATCAATAGATACATTCTAAAGGTTTAAGAACCTCTTGAAAGCATTAGCAAAATTGCATGGGTGTTTGTTGTGAAGAGGAAAGCATAAGTTTCTCTAGCTTCTCAAAGGAGCCTTTGACAATGAAAAAGGTTAAGAAACTGATATAGGAAATTTTTGGGTGCTTGCCCGCTACCAAATGACCTGATTAATCATCCCCTCTCAATTCACAGGAGTCAGTTTCCAGCAGCCATGTTTGTCTAACAAATTTCATCCATTTGGCCACGGTCAGTAGGGACGGGGGGTAGGCACTTGACCCCTGCCACACCAAGCACGATCCCTTGTATTGAGAATTTTGAACAGGGATTGAGAGAAAGCCCATTTCTGGCAACTGTACTATGGTATGGAGAAAGCTGCTCACACAGACAAAAAGGAATAAAGGAGAGGGGAAAAGCAGAGAGCCAAAACTCCAGTCTTCCCAGTGACATTCCATTTCTTGGCTCTCGCCCTTTCTAAAGCTCAGCTGTATTCCTATCCTTGGATTCTATGAGACACTCCTGTTTCCAGGGGTGATATTCAAAATATTTGAAGTTAGTCCTCTATGGGAACCAAGACTCAGATCAGATGCCTGAGATAAACAACTTCATGTAGCCATACCTATGCATCTCATTTGAATAGGAGCCATGTCTATACCATTCGGACTTAGACCCCCCCCCCACCTTTGCCTAAACCAACTGAGTTATCCATTGAACCAAAAGAGTTTTAAATGATATAGAGCCACTGCTCTGGTCAAAACAGTTGCCCTAACAATTCCTTGTGCAAGGAGAGCCCAGATCTTTCTGTCCTGGTCCACTTCCCCTGAGTTTGTCTGTGGTTATGAATGACCCTTTTGTAGAAGGGAGGTCACAACTGAGTAGTCAGCTGTTGCCTGACCAGTTGAAGGCGAGTATATTGAGATTATTGCCTTCGTGATTTGGACACAATCCTATTAATGCAGCCCACGAGAGGATTAACTTTCAGAGCAACTAAGTCACATCACACTGAACTTATGACCAACAAATACAGCCAGGTCTTTTCACATAAAATGATCAAGCTATTTTTTTCCATCATCAGTATTTAGGAGATGATATTTGGAGCCCAAACTCAGAGCTGTTAAATTGTACTCTGTTGCTCTTAAACAGCCTTCCAAAACTCTCAAAAGCTTTTGAAAGTCTCCATTGTACTGGCCATCTCTTCTAGCTTTGTGTCACCCACAGATCTGAAAGCTTTGCTCAATTGCACTCTCACATGCTTAGACTTGTTTGAAGCCAAGTCAGGGGTTATGCTCAGTCAGTAACTGGAGTCCCAGCTGGATATCAGATCCTGCCCAGCACTGGGAAGGCTGGATTGTGGTCAGACAACAGAGCTGGCAATAGGCTTTCTTGTGAAAGGCACCAAGAGTGTTTTATTTGGTGTCAGAAATCTGTAGCCAGGAGTAAAGTTGAATTGCGAGCCAAATGAAGTAACTACTGTTGGGACAATTGCAGATATAAATGTCAGCAACCCGAGAGGGGAACTCAGTTCTACTGATGGAGAACTCAGCCCAGAGCTGCTCATCTACTTGACTGAGTGTCCTCCACTGTGTCATTGGCCTCACTAACAGCATCTCCTGGAGCATAGGAAGCACCCTCCCCCTCATCTTTCCTCCAAGTTGATACAGATGTGATCAGGACAGCGGTAAGACTAAAACCTCCAAAGTCAGGATTTAGGCCTATAAATCTACAAAGAGTGGAAGCCAGGAAGCATGAGGGAAAACGAGATGCCAAGCCAAATAGGAATGAGATCCAAGTTCAGTATGAGAATCCAGAAGCACCTGCAGGAGGTAACTGCTGGTGTTTTGCCGCAATGAGGATGTTATTGGTGCCAGCTCTTTCACCTCAGACTTCCAGATCCTCCTGGTTTAAGAATGTGGTTTTGGGACCAGCAGATGGTGTAATGGTTATGTTGCTGGACTCCGATGTTGTTGACCGTGGTTCAAGTTCTGGACCCAGTGGCTTAAAACTCACTCTGGGCACATGTGCATGTGTGCCCAAGATCCCAAGAGGAGACCGAAGGAGAAGGGACTGCAGCATGGCCATCCCTCCCTGGGGAGTAATTTCTCACTTTCTGTCTCTGTCTCTCAAGCGAGCACACACACCCTATAGAAAAATCTCTCTAAAAAATAATAATAATGAAAAAAAAGAAGTGCAGTTTCAGGACAGCCTGGTGGTATGGTTAAGGCAACTGAATTCCCCATGGCAATTGCATGATTTGAGTCCCAGATCTGGCAGCTTGAAAAGCACACCAGGCACATGTGCATGCATGCCCAAAATCCCAAGAGAAGAAGAGAGGAGAAGGGATTGGGGTGTGACCATGACCCCTGGAGGAAGAGGATCATTTCTCACTTTCCCTGTCTGTCTGTCTCTGTCTATTTCCAGTGAGCATACATACTCTAGCAACAAAATAAATAAAAAAGTGGTTTTCTGAGCCCAGTGTCTGCATTCATTATAAGACTCATTTTCCACAAATTATAGCTAATAGTTTAGTCACATATTTCACTTCACCGTAGTCTCCTTTTTTCTTTTTAGTGAAAACTTAAGTCTAGAGATTTCCTCATTGAAAAACCTTGATGTGTTTATCTGGAAATAGCTACGTTTTGGGGCTCCTGGGTAAGTGATGAAAGTTCTTTAGACTGTTAGTTGCATGATAGAAAACTGAAACTGGGTTCTAGACTCTCGAAATACTCAGGCAGGAAGCTATTTAAAATATGAGGTGTGTCCTGGTGTGTTCACGGAAGCTATGCTCTAAACTACATCTTCTAGACTCCCAAAATACTCAGACAAGAAAGGACAACCTCTGTCCTCTCTAGTGCATTGCATGGTTTTCATTTTTACCTTAACTTTTTTTTTCTGTTCTCTCTCTCTCTCTCTCTTTTTTTTTTTTGTCAATTTTTCTTTAGTGGTTTTCCCTTTTTTTTTTTTTTTAAACCTTACATTTCCACTCTGCTCTTCACTCTCCACATATTGAGTGTCTAGATAGGCCTAGGTGCACAGTAGCCAAGCATCTGAATACTTCTAGAATCATTGAAAACTTCAATGCTTATTGAACCTCCTGTTTTAAGGAAGAAACTTCTTTTTATAAATCTGAACTCATAATCTGTTTCTGTGGCTACCATGTTGCAAAGCACAGTAGAGGAGAGATTTTGTCACAGAATGAGCAGAAACCACCATAGAGGTACAAGAAATATGAGAAAGCAAGAAAATGTCTCTCCCCTAAGGGAAAAGAACAATCCTTTATCATCCACAGACAGTACAGTAGAACGCGTAGAAATGTCCGATAGAGAATTCAGAATATTCATAGTGGCAAAACTAAACGAGATGCATGCAAGAACAGAGAGACAATGAACTCCAGAAGATGCAGGAGAAAAGAGACAAATTAATTCCAGGAGGTGAGGAAGACTTGCGTGATCTGAAAGAGGAAATACACACCATAAAAAAAGAATCAAATGGAGCTATTAGAGATGAAGGCTGAAATTCAGGAAAGACAACCTCCCTCAAAAGTATTTAAAGCAGATTAGTTCATGCAGAAGATTGAATCTTGTATGTTGAAGGCAAAACCTCTGGTATAGAAAAAAAAAAAAACCCTGAGAAAATAACTCCAAAAAATGAGAATACTATATGAGAAATACTAGACACCATTAAGTGCCCAAACATCTGGATAATTGGTATCCCAGAAGGTGAAGAAACTAATAAGGACATTGACAATCTATTCCATGAAACCCTGGAAGAAAACTTTCCAAACCTAGAAAGGCATTCAGATATCCATACCCAAGAAATATGAAGGACTTCTATTAGAATCAATCCAAGAAGATCTTCTACAAGGCATATCATAGCCAGATTGGCAAAATCCACAGACAAAGACAAGATATTAAAATTGGCAAGAGAGAAATCTCAGGTTACTTAAAAAGGTTATCCCATCAGACTAACATTAGACCTCTCATCAGATGCAATGTGAGCAAGGAAAGAATGGGAAAATAAATTCAAAGTGTTAAGTGAAAACTAATTTCAACCAAGAATACTATACCCAGCAAGCTTATCCTTCATATGGAAAGAGAGGATAAAAACATTCTTGGATCAACAAGACCTGAAAGAATTTGCCAATACCAGACCCAATCTTCAAGAAGTTCTGAAAGGAGTGCTCTACCAGGAAAACTAAAGACACATACAGAAATAAGAGAACAAAACGCAACCAAATGACCAACTTAATGCTAGAGACAAGAAATATCAATAATAATGTTGAATGTTAACTTTCAGAATTTAAATGAAAAGACTGGACCACAATAACACTGCAAATTTAACAGAAAAGAGATTGAACATAAGACTGAACAGGCAAAATAGAAAATTTTATGACTTTTTTTGGGGGGAGGGGGTTACTATAAGGCGCGTGTGCTCGCCAGACAGACAGAGACAGACAGAGAGAAAGAAAATGAGAAATCACTCCCAAGGGGGGATGGCCACGTTGCAATCCCTTCTCCATTATCCTCTTGGGATCTTGGGCACTCAGAAAACTATGGAACTAAGGTAGATCTCCAGTAAGCCAACGGAAGCTCTTGGAAAGATGGCCTGGCACCATAAATAGTTCTGCTTGGCAGAAAGGATTAGAGAAGCTATACGAAAGAATTCATACCATCAAATAATCTGGACTTTTCCAGCCCAGCATTGTAATCAGTAGAAATTGCAAAAGAGCAACCACAACTAGAGGATTATCTTGAGGAAGACATTGAAGGAAGAAAAAGAGACTGATCTTTGCTAGCAGGTAGTAGTATCACAGAATACTTGGTAGGCAGGGCTGAATTGAGAAGGTTTATGTGTGACTTGTGTGCTGAGCATTTGCTTTTCAACAGTTTGAGTAGCTGACATGTAAATATTTTCTCAAAAATATTTAAAACCATACTGTCTCTGTTGTTACAGAGTCACAAACAAAATTATAACAAATACTTTGAACATTATCTTTAAAACTCAGTTTTTTGAAATTTCGAAAGTTGTTTAGTAACTGTCAAGAACTATGGAGTATGAGCAAAAATTTTTGATATGCAAAGTAAATGTGGGAAAATGTAAAAATAAATACATAAATAAATGAAAAATAAAAAGAAGCTGGCAATAAGCCAAGAACACAACAAAAATCATTTACATTTGTGAGCTGTTTTGGGTCAAATGAAAAAATAACATTTAAAAAATTTGTATATTTCTCTCCACCATCTTTCTTCTTCCCTAAGTGCCACAGCTGTGAAAGTCTGGCTGACTGTGCTGTGCAGTTTCAACCAACGGGTACTAGGTCTACCCTGGACACAAAAGGAACTACCCCAAGGACCCACGGGAGGTGAGGTTTTCTAGTTTCTTAATGCAAAATGTGCATCAGCATTCCTTTCCAAGAGGAATCCTCGGCAGATAAACTGGACTGTTCACAGAAGCAAGCACAAAAAGGGACTACTGGAAGAAATTCAAAAGAAAAAGACCAGCCGTGCAGTCAAATTCAGAGGGCTATCAATGGTGTATGCCTGTTGCTTATATTATGGCCAAGAGGAACCAAAAACCTGAAGTTAGAAAGGCTCAACAGGAACAAGTTATCAGGGCTTCCAAAGAAGCATCAAAAGGCTAAGCAAGCATTTCAAAAGACAGCAATGGCTGCTGCTAAGGCTCCCAGAAAGGCAGCAGCTAGGCAAAAGATTGTAAAGCCTGTGAAGACTTTTCTGCTCCCAGAGTTGGTGGAAAATGCTAATTTAGCATATCAGTTTTTAAAATAAAGATCTAACTAATAAAAAAAAAATGTATATTCCTTGTGATTTCCAAAAATGGCTTGGCTTTCTAGTTAAGGTTTTATTATCCTGGTGTTTCATATCTTAAGATTTTTTTGCATGTTGGCTGGCAGGTGGCATGGTGGTTAATGTGCTAGACTCCCACATGGCTGACCACAGCTTGAGTGCCAGACCTGGTGGCTTGCTTTCTCACTTTCCCTTTCTCTCTCTCTAATGTATCTTTCCAGTCAAATTAAAAAAATAATAATAATAATAAATACAGTTAAATAAAAAAATTTTCATGTAGTTATTACACAAATATAAAACTGTCACGCCCTGGTTATACATTTTCAGGATTCCTTCCTTAAAATGTTGTCAAGCTCCTTAAACTTAAGCACTAATGTGTCCCAACAAGGAGTCTTTGCTTTTCAGTAAGTTCATGGAAACTCATACATTACAGAAAGACAGATATAGAACAATACAGAAAGACAGAGAAAAATTCAGTGAGGAGACTTGGTCCACTGTAGTGGTTAGTTTTAGGTATCAGCTTGACTGGACTAAGGAATACCTAGAAATCTGATCTAAAGCATTATTCTGCTGTGTAGATGGATATGTTTCCTGCAGAGAGTGAGAAGGGTAGATGTGCAAGATCTGCCTTCAGTGTAAGAGGGCACGATCTAATCTAAAGGGGCCTAGAGAGAGTAAATACAGAAGACAATTGAATTTCTTGTGAGACAGAGCAAGATATCTTGAATCTCAGAACTCAAGGTTTGTCTGCCATGGGACTCCAGGATTTACACCAGCAGCCCCTTTGAGTTCTTTCAGCCTCAGACAATGAGTTATATTATTGTCTTCCCTGCCTTTGAGGCCTTCAGACTTGGACTTGGGCCCTCTAGGTTCTGCAACTCCCATATGATGCCTGGAAGGCCCAGGAATCATTCTCTTTTCTTTTTGCAAAGCTGGGGTTAAGAATATTCTTTTTTTTTTGGAGAGATTTTCACTGTAGGGCGCGTGCGCTCGCCAGACAGACAGAGAGAGACATAGAGACAGAAAGCGAGAAATCACCCCCCAGGGGGGATGGTCACGCCGCAATCCCTTCTCCTCCATTCTCCTCTCGGGATCTTGGGCACACATGCACACGCGCCCGGCGTGAGTTTTAAGCCACCGGGTCCAGGACACGAACCGCAGTCGACTACGTGGGAGTCCAGCGACATAGCCATTACGCTAACTGCTGGTTCCCAAGAATATTCTTGATGGAGCCAAGTGGTGGTGCAGGGGAAGTGCAACTGGACCCACATGGGAAAGGTCCTGGGATTGAGTCCCAACACCTCCTTGAGCACACCTGGTATCCCATGATCAGGCTGGCTAAAACTAGGGATGGATTGCAGCATGAAGACTCTGTTGGGGGTAACTGTCTCTCTCTTATGGAAAAAGAAATAAACAAATAAACCTTGAAAAACTGAGTATATGTGCTTTTCTGCTCAGACACGTCATGCAGATGACCTCTCTGGGATCTGTCTCTCTGGAGCTCTGTTCAGCAAGCATCATGAAGACACCTGTTGCTTTTCATCCCAGCATGTCTTGATTGCTGTCTCTCCCCATGATTCTATCCTGAAATGGTTTAGAAACACTTCTGGGATTTGTTTCATGTCTCTTGTCTCAGTCTTTCCTTCCTTACTCCTCTCTCCAACTGTTTGGAGGAAACTTTTGTTAGTTTCTTCTTCACTTTGACATCATTGAAAAAAATCTTTCAACCTCCTTGTTTAGATTTATGCCTAGGTGTGTGTGTGTGTGTGTGTGTGTGTGTGTGTTTGTCTGTGATGGTTATAAATGGGGGTGTTTTCTTCATTTTTGTCTCAGTCTGTTTATTGTGAGCTACAAAAATGTTTTTTATTTTTGTATGTTGGTTTTGTGTCCTGTGACTTCACTGAACTTGTATATCATATCTAAGAGTTTTTTTGGTAGATTGTTCAGTGTTTTCCTAAGTGTGTAATCATGTTATCTGCAAATAGGGACAATTTCACTTGTTCTTTCAGAGTTTGAATGCCTTTTATCTAGGTTTTATAGAACATAAAGCACAAGTTTGGTTTTCTATTTTTGTTTTTGTTTTACATTTTCTCTGTCTATGAACTAGAACTCAGTCTATGTGGTTAAATGAAACAAGGAAAGGAAAGAAATAAGAAAACCTAGGGGGATATTTGAAAACTGAAGTTTTCCACAGTGACAAAACAGTTGATTCATCTGTACTCCAAGGGTTAAGAATACCTACCTCACTATTGTGAGGATAGAGTGGTATAAAGATAAAGCCACAACCATCTCCTTTAAAATAGGCACTCAATGTTATTTCCTTTTCCCACCTCGCTCCAGGAGGAGAATGACTCTTTGCAGACAGCCTGAGGGAGCACTAGAGCCAGTGTAAGCCCAGGTCTCCTTGTCCAGGGCTCACTTGATGGTATCTGCCTTATTGGCATTTAATTCTTTTCATTAAAATGATGAGACCTCTGTCACTCAGGGCCTTTGTTTCCTGCTGCTGCTCTTCTTCTGTTTCTAAAAACCAACTTGTTCTGGTCTATCAAGACAATCCAATCCCAGCCTGTCTCCTAGGTTTAGCACTTGTCTGGTCCTTTTGGGTGACCCTTCTTTTTCTCAAAATCTCAGGACTTAAGAACCACAGAATCACCGGGCCTTTGTAGCTCTGGGCCTGTGTGAAAATAAAGTTGGAGAAGGAGAGAAACTCTTTCTTCAGACACCAGAGCTATTTATAAAAATCCATTCACATCTTCCTCCTTCATAAGATAACATTATTATTTTTTTCTAATTGCCAAAAGGTGCATGCATTTGCCAGAGAGAGAGAAGAAAAAAGCACCCCCCAATGAACCGTAGTTACCTGCAATCTTTTGTTCTTCATTTTTCCATCCTGTTGGGATTTCAGAAATGCATGCACATATACCAGACATGTTTTTCAAGCCACCAGGGCTGGGTTTCGAACCTCAGTTGGCCATATGGGATCCAGCTCCCAATGCACCAGGCTTAACCACTGTGCTATAGGGCTGATCAAAGAACTCTTTGGGAAAGGAAAGTGCCCAGCCAACAGACTGCCTTTCCCAGCCTGCATTTCAGCCAAGTGTGGTATGGCCACATGACTGTGTCCTGGCTAGTGAAACATAAACAGAAGTTTGGAGTCAAGACTCTGGGGAGGTTCCTTGAAGGGAATAGATGCTATGCTGTCTGTAGCCCAGTTGTAATGTCTGGAGCTCCATCTGTATTACAAAGTCACCTTGAAGAAGAAAACCATATGCTTAGAAGCCCTGAGCACAGAGAAGGAAGGACCTGGGTCCCTGCTGGCTGTGAGATGCCATACCTGCTCTGGGCTACTCTAAAAGAGAGGGAGGAGGCAGGTAGGTCTTCCATTTTGCTTAAATGTTGTTGTTTCTAGCTCCTGTTATCAGCCCAATGAAATACAATTCCTGACACCAGCTGGTAGCTACACACACATCCTTTTCCTTACCTGAAGAATTAGGCAGGAACTATGCTAAGCTCTTGACAGGCATAACTCGTTACAGTAACAATGAGTTAAGCAGCATTATCTTCATTATACAGATAAAGAAATAGGCTGTGGAACTTGCCTAAGCTTATACTGGCATTCTGTTGTTCAAACTTAGATCTAACTCTAAAGCTCATGCTTTTCATCACCATAACCAGAGTGTGCACCTGCAATTACCCTGATTTGATATTTACAAGTCATCTGGATCTTAAGATGGTTCATTCTGCCTCAATGTACTTTTATTTAGAGGAAAAAAAAAGAACTTTTTTTCTTTTTTCTTTTTAAAAAAGAGGTGATCTGTAATAGATGATTCCCACTTGATGATGGTTCAACTTACAACTTTTCTACTTCATCATCACATGAAAGTGATAGGCACCCGGTAGAAACTAAACTGCAAATTTGGAGTTTTGATCTTTTCCTGGGCTAGTGATATGTAGTATAAAACTATGGCTATGATGGGCAGCCGTGAACCAGGGAGTCTGGGTCAGCTACTCAACCACGAAGTAAACAACTGATACTCTACAGTGTACTGCGTTGCCAGTGCTTTTCTGGACATTATATTTTTGCATGTCATCAAGTTTACAAAATGCCCAATATGGACTTTACAATGGGTTGATTGGGACGTAACCACCATCTTAAGTCGAGGAGCCTCTGTACTTCAAAGGGCTTGGCAATGATATTTCATATTGAACATTAAGTAGGGCTCCTGGATTAGCCATTTCATTTTAAGAGGCTGCTTACCTGATCATGCCCAGTGTTTCCAGAGGGCTGATGTTCAGCCACTGGACCTCTTACGGCCAAGCCAATGCACTAGGTCTCATAAGCTCTGAGTTAAAGAAAAAGCCCCTGCTTTGCTACTCTTTCCACCTCTTCACTGTAATGCCTAGATCTCTCAGACAGTGGACAAAGGCCTGGAGGTGCAAATCTGAGTAGGGTCAAACAAAAATGATAGGAGGCCATTGCTTTGAACTAAGCTCTTGCACACCAGGCTTTAAAGGACCAGACTAAAAACTAACATGGAATCACTTGTACCATAGTTTTCATCACCTAACAGAAGCTATGTTGTAATCTAACCTGAGAAATCGGGAGAGGAGAAAGCCAAATTTCACAAATAAGATAGTTCTAATCAGCATAATGAGGTTCCTTCTGCCTTCATGACATAAAGTAACCTGAAATAACCTGATGCTATCTACTCAGGGTGTTTTCCTATCATTCTCTCTTCCCTAACTCTTAAATGACCAATCTACTTTTTTAAAAAAAAATTTTTTTGAGAGGTTTTTCACTATAGGGCGCGTGCGCTCACCAGACTGACAGAGAGAGACATAGAGACCGAAAGCGAGAAATCACCCCCCAGGGGGGATGGTCACGCCGCAATCCCTTCTCCATTCTCCTCTTGGGATCTTGGGCACGCACGCACACGCGCCCAGCATGAGTTCTAAGCCACCGGGTCCAGGACACAAACCACGGTCGACTACGTGGGAGTCCAGCAACATAGCCATTACGCTAACTGCTGGTTCCCACCAATCTACTTTTCATGCTTACTTTTTTAAAAAATAGAATTATTTTATTTAACTATATTTATTTTTAATTTGACCAGGAAACGACAGAGCAAGAGCAAGAGGGAAAGTGAGAAAGCGAGTTACCAGATCTGGGACTCGAATTGCAGTCAGCCATGTGGAGTCCAATGCCCTTAATCACCATGCCCCCTGCCAGTCCTGTTACTTTTTTTTTAGAGAGAGATTTTTGCTACAGAGCATGTGAGTTTGCTAGAGAGAGAGAGACAGAGAGACAGAAAGTGAGAAATCACTGCCCCAGTGGGGATGGCCACAACACAATTCCTTCTCCCCTATTCTCCAGATTTTGGTTCTGCATGCACACCCGCCCAGAATGAGTTTCAGGTCCAGGACTCAGCCTGCACTCTACAACATGGGACTCCAGTGACATAACCATTATGCCATCTGTTGGTCCCCTTTTTGTTCTTTCTATCTGCTCTCTTCAGCCTTCCTCTGTCCCTAAATCCAAGCTCTTCTGCTCACCTCACGTGAACACTCTATTCTAGTTTATGGAATGAAGTGTTGTCTGCTGCTAGAATCACAAATAATACCAATTAGATCTTTAAACTCAATTGTTGTTATTTTGTCTTTTGACAATAGCAACATAAACTCCAAGATAAACTGTTAAGATACTGAAATGAAATGGAGAAATTGTCATCTCCAGAACTCTGGGAGCTTCCACAAAGGTAAACAGATCTGGCCAAGGTCCCAGCCTCCCACTCTCAGGAAGCTTCCTTTGGAGCAAGGGCTTCTTGAAGGTGAGCTGTGAAGGAGAGGCTTTGAGAAGGCAGAAGCTGCTCTTTGTAACCCTAAGTAGTGACCCCAGAGAGGTCTGGCATGAGTGGATCTGTGGGTGCGCCATGGGCCTGAGGCAGAACTTTGAACATAGGCAAGGAGGCATATGTGGTCGTTTCCTAAGGCTACTCTAGCAAAGGACCTGAAACCAGCGGACTCGGAACAACAGAAATGTCTCGTTTCATAGTTCTAAATGCTAGAAGTGTGATATCGAGGTATCAGTAGGGATATTCTCCCGCTGAAGATTCTCGGGAAGGATCTCTCCTAGCTTTTGGTAGTCTCAGGTATTCCTAAGCTTATATGTGGCTGTCCTCCCTCTGTCTCTTTGCTTCACTTTTTTTCTGCTTCTGTCTGTTTCTGTGGCCAGATTCCTTAACCCCATTTTTTTTGAATGAGAAAAAGAAGAAGACAGACAGAGATAGTTTTTTTTTTTTTGTTGTTGTTGTTCATTCAGTTGGGTTTTGCCATAGGGCTCACCAGAGAGAGATAGAGAGAGACAGAAAGAAGGAAAGTGAAGATTCACCTCCCAGGGAAGATTGCCATGACACAATCCCTTCTCCTCCATTCTCCTCAGGATTTTAGGCATGCGTGTGCATGCGTGCACACACACACACACATACACACACACACACGAACCTGGTCTGATTTTCAAGCCATTGGGTCCAAGACCCAAACCGTGATAGGCCTTAGCCACCAAGCCGTCTGCTGGCCTCAAGATAGTTATTTTTGATAAAGCCTCACCCTATAATGATTCTCCTTCTACAGCCACCCCCCTTACCCCTCCCAGTTAGCTAATATTATAGGCACCTTGCCCAGTGTATTTTGGTTGGCCCAGGAAATGAACCTAGGCTTTCCATGTGGCTTCCAGCTCCCAAGCAGTGGTGCTATCCATGAGCTACTGCAGCTGTGCTCAAATTTTCCAATTTTATAAGGGCACCAGACATACTAAATTAGGGCCCATCCTAATAACTTCATCTTACCTTGATCATTTTCAAATATGGTTACATTCTTAGGTGCTAGAGGTTAGAACTCCAGTATATCCTTCTTGGAAGACATAATGCAATCATAACAGGATGAATCCCAGTTTACAGAAACAGATGTAGGAGCATAGGTGGAAGACCTGCAAAATTAAAAGATCTGGAATTCTGGGGGCCAGCAGATGGCATAGTGGTCACATTGCTGGACTCCCACATGATCAACGGTAGTTGGAGTCCTGGACCTGGTGACTTGAAATTCACACGGACATATGTGTGTGCATACCCAAGATCCTGGAAGGAGAATGGAGGAGAAGGGATTGTTGTGTGGCCATTACCCTCTTCTCTCTCCAGCAAATACACAGGCCCTAAGGCAAAAAACCACTTAAAAAAAAAAAAAGAAAAAAAAAAAAAGAAATGGGGCTGGCAGGTGGTGTGGTGATTAAGGGACTGGACTCTCACATGGCTGACAGCGAGCGGTTCGAGTCCCAGATCTGGTAGCTTGCTTTCTCACTTTTCCTTTCCCTCTCTCTCTCTCTCTCTCTGGTCAAATAAATAAAATAATTCTTAAGAAAAATTAAAAAGACCAGGAATTCTTGGAAATATGCTAAAAGGTCCCTGGATTTATGCAAACTGCCACTCTGGGAACTTAAGCCAAATTTACCTAAATCTCCAAGGGTCAGGGAATGAGATCTGGACTGAAGAACAGGAAGAGGCCTCTGCCTCCCAGAAGGGAACACCCTTTTGATGGGGCTTTATACTGTGGGCTGGACTCACTGTCTATAGTCACCTCATAATGCAATTTCCAAGGTCCTTTTTTTCCCCTCCTCTTTTAGATTACTGCCATAAGGTGCATGCATTCACAGGGTACAGTGGGGAGAAAATGAGAAATCACCCCTGGGGCGATGGCCACACCACAATCCCTCTCCTCCATTCTCCTCTTGGAATTTTGGGTATGTATGCACATGTGCCAAGAGTGTTTTCAAAACTCTGGGTCCAGGACTTGAACCACAAAGTGGGATCCAACACCTGAACTATCATACCACCTGCTGGCCCAATTTCCAAGACTGTTTTTTAATTGACCATTTTATTTTTAGATAAGATTTTGCTATGTCACAACCCTCTGCCTCAGCCTCCCAAGTAACTAGGACTCCAGGCTTACTTCATCACACTGGCTTCTTAACGGA
The DNA here is from genome assembly GCF_000334495.1 of Tupaia belangeri chinensis. Taxonomy (NCBI): domain Eukaryota; kingdom Metazoa; phylum Chordata; class Mammalia; order Scandentia; family Tupaiidae; genus Tupaia; species Tupaia belangeri. Next base: position 191,587 of record NW_006159522.1, on the reverse strand, counting down.
ACATTTCAATTCCTTTCCAGTTGCCACTAGGGAATGTTAATTGAGAACATAATCTTATGTCATTTTATGAAGATGTATTCAAGTGCGGAGTAGGAAAGGGGAGTTTAGCTGATATATTTGTACTTATACAAGTAGAAGAGGACCTTGAATAAGAGTTAGAATGTGTCTCAGTACATCTGGTGTTGCTATAGCAGAATACCAGAGACTGGTGATTTATAAAGAAAAGGAATTTATTTGGCTGATGGTTCTGGAGACTGGGAAGTCCAAGAGGTATGGTGCCTGTATCTGCTCAGCATCTGGTGAGAGTCTTCTTACTGTGTCATCCCGTGTTGGAAGGCAGAAGACAGAAGGTCATGTGAGCACAGAATACAGAGAGGGAAGGAGGTTGACTAGAAATAGCACTTTTGTGATAACTCACCCGATATCATCACAATAGCAATTTTTGTGTTGTCAGAAAAGTCAGAACGCATTTTTGCATAGAAAAATATAGAAAAAAATATGCCATGAGTTTTCTGACGACCCAACACATGTCAACATGAGTCTTTGAGGAGACATTGAAATCACAGCAGAGTAGAGTTGGGTTTTCTTCATTATTATTAAAGATGGGGGTGATGATTCTAGATCAACAGTCTCAAGTAATTAACCTTAAGTGGGCTTGGTTAGTTTATTCATCACCCTCATGTTCATTCTCTGCCTCGACAGAACCCAGGGACTCTCAGGCGTGCTGCTGATCTTTCCCTGTGTGTCTCAGTTCTGGTTATGAACTAAACAGTACTGACTCAAGGCATTTCAGTGGTCCCAGGTTCCCTCTAAAATGGAGGATTCCTATTTAACTTTCTTACAGATTTATCCCAAATATAATATTCAGTTTCTGCTTTGTAGCTTTCTGCTACAAATCTGTACTGATCACTTAGTTTCTCTGATTTGTAGTTTGTTCCTCTGCACTGCTGTTAGCCTGATTATGGGGTTCTTGCCTTCAATCTTTGAATTTACATTCACACGCATACACACACACACTCACCCTTTCTGTGTCCTTGTTTAGAAGCCCACTTAGAGAGATTGTGCATCTACCTTGGCTTTTGTTTTGACTTCCCATCTGAGTCATCTGTTTAATCCTGGTCCTGCTCTGAGCTCTGGGATCTAGCCTTGCCTTGGCAATTTCCTTCCTCCTAGTGAGTTTTCAGATGCCCACAGCCTCAGACCTAGGTCTTAGGGCACTTATTCTAGATTCTGTGGCTCCCATTCTAGCCTCTCTGTTGGGATCTTTGTTAATTCCTCTAGGATCTTTCCTTGCTCTGAGACTATATTGTCATCTTCTATTCATTTGACAATCGCCTTGTTCTGAAGGGTTGGCCCAGTTTAGGAACCAGTCAAGTTTTTCTATGAAGGCGAGATGGCAAACATTTAGGCTTCGTAGGCCATATGGTCTCTGTTGCAATTACTCAGATCTGTTCTTATAACATACAAACAATCATAGACAAAGTGTAAACCACTGGGTATCACTGTGTATCAATATATCTTTTTTAATTTTTAATTTATTCATTCATTTATTTTAAATTTGACAGAGAGAGACACAGAGAGAGAAAGAGGGGAAGTGAGAAAGCAAACCACCAGGTCCGGGACTTGAACCGTGGTTAGCCATGTGGGAGTGTCCAGTGCCTTAACCACTATACCACTTGCTGGTCCTCCAATATATCTTAATATATAAAAATAGGCAACAGGCTGGATTTAGCCCAAGGGTTATAATCACCCTGAGGGGTGATTTCTCGCTTTCTGTCTCTATGTCTCTGTCTGGCGAGCGCACGCGCCCTATAGCGAAAATCTCTCAAAAAAAAAAAAACAAAACTAAGAAAGTGGCCAGCTTAATTGTAGGGACAAGTCCAGAGTTGAATATTATATCCCAGAATTTAATAGGAAAAATGGAACCAGAATAGAAGATAAAGTACATGAGACTGATAGGTTCATGCACCTACCATTTGAACAGAATCCTAACCTGTTTCCTGGCTTTAAGAAAATTTCCTCAGCATTTCTATGATTTAAGTGAAAACTGGTTTTCTTAATAGTACTATGTGAACTTACCATTGAAAGTAGTTAGATTATTTAAGAAATTGTGTGATCAATACAATGTGGGTGGAAAAGGAATAGAAGACAATTGTAGACACCAGAGACAGTGGAAGAAGAGGATGGGGAAGGACAGAGGGTCAGAAAGAGGGGTAAAAAATTCTAGGAACTATAAATGGGTTAAACTTGTGTCCATGGAAATGTATATATCAGCTGTGTTTGCTATGAAAATATTTAGATTAATTAAGATCTTTAGTAATTCAATAAAAAATGGGGGGGAGGGAAGAGTATAGAAAGTAAACATAGATACCAGAGACAGTGTGGGAAGAGAGTGGGAGATGGCAGCGGGTAAGAGATAGGGAATCAAGGATGGGGGAAAAAAGCAAAACATACAGGAAACAAGAAGTGGAAAATTATTTGCTGACAATAACATGTATGTTGATGTGCTTGATTGAGACAATATACTCTGGGATGGAAAATCCCATTTTGTATGCTGTAATGATGTACAGTGAATGAACAAATAAATTAAAAAAAAAAAAAAGAATCCTGGACCTGTACTACAATATGTACCCTAATGTAAAGCATTATGTGGGATTAATAGTACCCCATGCACCAGGACAACACATTTTCCTTCTGTTAACAAAAAACCTTCCTCTGGGAGCACCTCTCTAGGGTCTCTGTCTCACTGAATACAAGTCTACAAGTGAAAAGAAATGACTACCTCCTACCCATGAGAATTCAGTGGTAGCTCCTCCTCTGCACACATTTGTGCTTATACAGAACACTCCATACAAGAGCATAATGAACCTGGAAACTCCTTGCTTCTTGAAAATACTGTGGTGGAATTTACCAAAGCAATGTGGGGATAGAGAGATCAATTCTCTGTCCTGTTCCTGTGTGCGAGTGAAATACGCAACAATAACATGTTATCATTTCTCATAAGCTTCTCATTTCATCAAATTTCCTCCAATTTATAATAAAAAACCAGTGTATCTTCTTGGCTGATACAATCTGGTTTAATAAGGCCTATGTACTTTGGGTGGCCCACAGCAAACCTCTCAGGGCAGTAAAATTGCATCTTGGAAATGCAGGCTTTTTGGAAATGTGTCTGCCTGGGGACTCTAGGGGATTTAAATGCAGAGGGATTTGCAAGGTTTGCATTTTTCATTCATTAAAACAGGGTTGCTGCCAAACTTCTCTTCCTGTTAGTCACACAGGGAGGAGGGCTCACCACAGTGGGCTGGTCATAAATTACCCTGTGTCTCAGAGCAGCACAAGTATAATACCAAGGGAACCGTAGATCTTGGCACAAGTTTTGTGAGCAATTTCTGAGAACTCCAAATGTATTGAAAAATCACATGTTTATACAGGACTGAAAAACTAACCCTATCTTTAAATTTAGCAGGCCAAGAATTAAGATCATCCTTTATCTAAACCAGAACCCAGAATTAGATGATTATGAACAGTCCATTTTTTTTTTTTTTGGTAGCATTCCATACAAAAAGTACTACAATGAAATGGTTTACTAGTCTTCATCTATGATTCTTAACCTTGCCTTCCTTCCTTCCTTTCTTCTTTCTTCTTTTGAGAATCTGAAGAAAGCAGTGGACCTTCTGACTAGAAATTGCCTACAAACACACACACACTTGTGTATACAATTTCTGGAGGTTTGCAGTCCTCCAAGACTCACCTATAATTTTTAGGTTAAAAATCCCTTCTCTTAGGCTGGCTCTGTGGCACAGTGGTAACATTTTGCTCAAGAGAAGCTGGATCCCACATAGCAACTTTGGTTCAAATTCCCAGCCTGGTCAGCCTGAAACACGCCGGCATGTATGTGAGTGTCCACGATCCAACAGATTGGAGGACTGAGAAAGAGGACTAGTGGTGTGAACAGACCCTTTGGAGGGTCACCATCTCTCTCGCTCACACAAACACACACACATACTCTCACATGTACATGCACACACACACTGTCATGAATAAAGAGAGAGAGGAAAAAGAATCCCTTCTCTTTATACTATAAACTCCTTTATGGTAACAATTATATCTAATCATTATGCCTAATTAAGTCTAATCTGCATATAATCCCTCCTATTTGTGCCTAATACCCATTACATACTCAGAAATTCTAGTTAGTGTTTCCTGACGTGAACTTACAGTTATGTTTCTTTCTTATATATATTTTTATAGTGTTCTCTTAAAAATCCAAGGTGTTTATTTAGTTACAAGTACAAATTGTTCTTTTAAATAAGTTCTGCAGTTTATCGTTAAATTTCCTTGATGTGGGAAAAAAATTAAAAAAAAAAGTCTTCCTCTCTATTCAAATAATTCCATTTAAAAATGTGGTCAATTGATAATTCAATTCTAAATGTGATTGTCGTTGTGGGGAACTGCTCATTAGTTGTCTAACTTCTGCTTCATGTGGACTTTTAAAGGTCCTCATCTTTACGTATACCCAGAACTACCTGGTCAAAGGTTCCTACAGGTGTTACACTCCGCGCATTAACACATGTGGCCATGTGGACCTGAATTTTCAGCCAATACTGCTAATAACTGCCATTGTTGAGTCCTTACTGTGCTAGGGACATGTATTACCTTCAGTACCTGCCAAGGTGGATGGAATCTCCATTATTCAGGTCAAGATGGCTGAAGTTATATGCTCCTGGTTATAAAGCTACTAAGTTACAGTCACAATTTGAGGCCAGACATTTCTGACTTTAAAACTCTGAGCTTATGAGCCAGCAGGTGGCATGGTGTGGAATCTCGATTATTCACTTGAGGAAAACAAAGGTCAAGATGGCTGAAGTTATATGCTCCTGGTTATAAAGCTACTAAGTTACAGTCACAATTTGAGGCCAGACATTTCTGACTTTAAAACTCTGAGCTTATGAGCCAGCAGGTGGCATGGTGGTTAAGGTGCTGGACTCCCACATGGAAGTCTATTTCTTTCTTCCATGAGCAAGAGAAAGAGAAGCATCCCTAACAGGGCTGTCACACCACTCTTCATGCCTAGCTTCAGCTAGCCCTGGATCATGAGCACATGTGTGCCTGCCATGCTTAGGAAGGCTTTTGGATGTAAATGGCAACTATCCCACATGGGTCAGCCTTGCAGAGCATCATATTTTACCACTTTATCATCCAGTCCTCTACACTTATCCTCTTAACCTTCAATTTGCAAATATAAAAAGCAAAGGTTTTGTTTTGTTTTCCATAGAAGTTCTTGCCTTAGGGCACATGTGCTTGCCTGAAGAGAAGGAAACAGAGACAGTGAGAGGGAAAGTGAGAAATCACCTCCCCAAGAGGGATGGCAGCACCACAGTCCCTTTTCCTCCATTCCCCTCCCAGGATCTTGGGCACACACACACACACACACACACACACACACACACGTACCTGGCTTGATTTCAAGCCACCCGGTCTGGGACTTAAAGCATGGTCAGTCATGTAGAAGTCCAGCAATGTAACCTCTATGCCATCTGCTGGTCCCCCCCCAAATTTTTTTTAAGGTTTATTTGATTTATTAATGATAAATCAAATTTATTAATGAAAGGGTGTAGTGTATTGCTAGTAGACCAGCCTGGTCAGCCACGTGGCTTCCAGCACTATAGTACAGTGTGTTCCCAACTGTGCTATTAAAGCTGGGCCAGATTTCAAAAATTTTTAAATAAAATCAGATCAGAGAAATAGACTGAGAAGAAATATATTACTTTTTCTTCTATGCCAGGGAACATTTCCCCTGAAATGTCAGGGAGTTACATGAGCGTGTGTGTTAGGTGTGCTCTCGCCAAGGTGTGTGGAACAGCTCAGAGCAGTGTCTGTTACTGGTGCATTTACTATTGGAGGAGAATTGAAGATATGCTGAGAAGTACATGATGTGGCCCCTAAAAGCACTGTGAAGTAGGTGGGCATTGCGTTGGGCCTCCAGCTCCTTTTTCTTCTCACATTCCTTCCTGAATAGCACCATTCTTTTCATAGGTGAACACATATTAATACGGGGAGTTTGGGTACTTCTCACGGATCTGTAAGAAAGTGGCACCAGCACCAGCTTGTACTGGTTTTCATTGCCAGATAACAAAGAGAGGCCATGTGGGAAAGGATACCAAGGCTGGGAAGTTCAAAACTCAGTAGAGGGGTGTGTGTGTGTGTGTGTGTGTGTGTGTATACAAGCTGGCTAAAAAGGAACCTCCTTCTCTTCTATCATGCCTGATTTATCAAGGAGATGTCCTTGGGATTCTTGGTTGATGACTTCATTCTCTTAGCCTGGGATTACTCACCATATCATCCAGGATCTCCCAACTCTGCCCCTTGACTGCCCACTCTAATGGGCCCCTTCCCTGGGAAAACTGAGAGTTGTGGGCAAGGAAAGATGTGGGTGAGTTAGTAAAGCTGAAGTAGAAATGACTTCTATCCACCTTCATATATCCTGGTTCAGCCTTCGATAGTGAAAATAGATGACTGAGATCATCCTGGAGTTTATGCCCCAAGCAGGACTATAAGGGAGTTTCTTCACTGGAGCCTGAGTTGGCAGGGTTCCCAGGGTGGTAAAAAAAGAAGGGCAGGGAGGCTGCCTTGGGACATAGCACCTAGCAATGTCCAGAACAGAGCTGTGGGAGCCTAGAACAAGCCTTTCCTTCACCTCTCACCATCGCGAAAGGAGCCAGTGTAAGTGGGATACTGTACTGTCTCTGTGCAAGTGTCCAAGTGGACTTCTCTTGGACAGTGCAGGCTTTGCGGGGTCACTCTCCCTCTGTGCATGAAGGCTGGGCCCTGCCTCTAGATGGGCAGTGAGGGTGTGGCAGGGAAAGCCTCAGTAATACTTGGGTGAGGCTGGGTGGTGGGGGAAATGCTCTTGCTGTAGAGTGCAATCTACTGAAGTACTTAGAAGATTAAAATGCCCTAAGGGATGGCCAGTCAGTGGCATGGTGGTTAAGGGGGCTTGCTCCCACATGGCTGACTGTGGGGTTCGAGTCCCAAATGGGCAGCTTAAAAAACACAGTGGGTGCGTGTGTGTACTGAAAATCCTAAAAGGAGAAATGGAGAAGGGATTAGGGTGTGGCCATCTCCCAAGGGGGAGTTTTTCACTCTCTCTCTCTCTGTCTCTCTCTGGCAAGCAGGCACACCTTCTAGCAAAATGCCCAACGGTATTTGAGCAACATTGAATCCTGGTTGTTATCTAAACCCACTTTTCAATTACAGTTAAAAAATAGGCTGGGGCCCAACAGGTGGCGTGGTAGTTAAGGTGCTGGACTCTTACATGACTGACTGCAATTCAAGTCCTGGACCTGAAGTCTTGCTTTCTCATGTTCCCTCTCTCTGTCTCTCTTTGGTGAGTGTACATGTCCTGAAACAAATTAAAAAAAAAAAGATAATAATAATGATAAATAAAAGTAAATAGATAAAGGGTTATATATTCTTCCTGCAATTAAACTTTTTTAAAAGAATTATTTTATTTAACTTTATTTATTTATTTATTTTAATTTGCCCAGAGAGAGGGAGAGAGAGAAAGCAAGCCACTAGGTCTGGGACTCGAACCATGATCGGCCATGTGGGAGTCCAGTGCACTTAATCAACATGCCACCTGTGAACTTCCCTGAATTAAACTTTAAAAATTAAAAAAAAAAAAAAAAGGCTGGGATCAGCCTCATAGTACTATGCATCAGGACCCAGATTCCAAGTGGTCTACCATAATTCAAATCTCAGCACCAGAGGCTTGAAAAATACACTGGGCATGTGTGAGTGCACTCATAGGATGAGATGCAGAAATGGAGGAAAGAGATTACAACCTGACCATGCCCTATTTTTTTTTCCGGACCCGGTGGCTTAAAACTCATGCCGGGCACGTGTGCGTGCGTGCCCAAGATCCCGAGAGGAGAATGGAGGGGAAGGGATTGTGGCGTGACCATCCCCCCTGGGGGGTGATTTCTCGCTTTCTGTCTCTATGTCTCTCTCTGTCTGTCTGGCGAGCGCATGCGCCCTACAATGAAAATCTCTCAAAAAAAAAAAAATAGTTGTTTTATACAATGGAGCACCAGGTTAGGCTGATTGTTGGTGGTCTCTCTTTATGTGAAAAAAGTCAGGAACTAACTACAATTTTTTGGACTAAATATAAAGTCTTAATATAGAGATCCACCTACAAGGCTACCAAGCAAGTCTGTGTGGGAGATGAACCAACAGTCCTGGTCTCCTGTTCATTCCTGTTCTGCATGGCGAGTGAAGCCTGTGTCCACCCTTACCCTCTAGGTGAGTCTTCTCATTTCTGGGCAGGATCATGACTAATTGAAGGGAAAGCATGAGAACAAGAAACTGAATTTCATATGACAAGTAAGCAGGGAAGAGTCCTGGAAGATGGGGAGTGTTTACAAAGGACACCTCCTAAATTTTGTCAAGGGAGAAGGGAGGGAATATTTTAGGATAATTTCCCTTCTCTACTCATAGATAATTTTCTTCACTTGAAGAAAATTTTTCCATTGAAAAACACATCAATTGATCATCTTCTGTGCTGACACTACATAAGGCCTCACTACCAGTCCCAGCGTGAACAAGCCATGGTTCCTATCTTGGTAGAAGTGCTAGTAGGGAGAACATGACCAACATGGAACCCAAATAACCCTGGCAGAAGACCCATTCTATAAATGTAAAGATGACTAATGCCTGAGTGGTTCAAACCGGGAGATGTATCACATTGGGGGAGATCAAGAAAGAGACAGTGGGAGGCCAAAACAGGTCACCCCAAATACATATTGGGTTGTCAGAAAGGTCATGACACAGTTTTACATAGAAAAACAGAAAAATGCATCATTATTTTCCAATGGTCTAATATATTTTTTGACATATTTTGAGATGACTATTCAGAAGGCCTACCCATATAGTTAGCTTTAAATAGCCGTTTGTAAGAACAAAAAAAATTTTAAATTAAAAATTAATTAATGAATTACATCTACTTACATCAGTAAAGTAAGCAGCCAATATAAGTAGGCTTTCTTTGAACTTTCCCTTTTCAAAAAAAAAACCAAAAAAACAAGCATTACATCAAGAAGAATACAGGTGTCCAATACCTGTATTGGTCCAGCACCCAGTGCTCCAATCGGATATGTTGCTAATAAATACCTGAGTCTGAGTGACTTAAGAGACTAGAGGTATGTTCAGCTCATGGTTTTGGAGACTGAGAGGTCCAAGGGCACGAAATGGGGTATCTGGTGAGTTTCTTCTTACTGGTGGCCACTATGGTAGAAGGCAGGAGCGTGCTCAAGCTGAGTATGTTTCTGTCTCACGCTCTCTCTTTATAAATCCACTAGGAGTCTATCATGCAGCCCTCACCCTAATGTCTAACCAATTCCCAAAGGACCCACCTTTCAAAGCCATACAGAGATTAAGTTTCCTCTTAATTTTTTTCTTGTTACAACCTCAACGCGACATGCTGGCCTATATATATTTTAATGATACATTTTGGGGGAAACTATGTCATTCAGTTCTTCTGGAATGTGGGGAAGTCACATGGGTTTTTGAACTCTGATGGGTTTTCTTGGCATTATTCCATGAATCTTGGGAGAGGGGGTGGATATTAAAATCACCACATCCAAAGAAACTTTCTTTCATAGGCTACCATCCATTTCCAAGAGCTGCTACCTAGGAGATTTTATCTACATTACAAGGCAATCTTTGCACCTTCATCGTTTACTTGACATAACTTTACCCCAGCTTTGTTTGTTGGAGGGCACTTGCATTCACCTGACAGCGTCAGGGAGACAGACAGAAAGAGAGAGGAGAAAGTGCCCCCTATAGGGCATGGTTATTCCGCAATCCCTTCTCCTCCATCTCTCTTTCACGTCGGGATATTAGGCACACACGCACATGTACTCAGGGTATTCCTCAAGCTTCTGGGTCTGGCACTTGAACTATTGGGTTGGCCATATGAGATCTGGCTGCATTAACCACCAAGTCATGGGGCTGACTCCTGTTCTTTTCTGTACAGTATAAAACCTTTAGTCATTTGGCCCTCCATTGCACCTTATATTTGTGAGACTCCTGTGTATACGTGTGCACGTTTAAGTAAATTTGTATGCTTTTTCCCTATTTGGTTGTCAGCTTATTCAATAGACTAAAATCACTGAATGGCCAGTGGGAAAAGAGAAAATTTAAATCTTCCTTAGAACATCTTGAAAAAGTGACACTTGAAGTGGGTCTTCAGATGTGAATAATATTTAATTAGCAGGAAGAATATTAAATGTTGGGTGAGTGTATGCCTGGAGGAAGAAAATGGCTTGAGCAAAGGCCTAGTGACCCCACCAGCGGTCTGACCAAAAAGTAACTAGAAGGCTAGCAGGACTGAGGTAATAGAACATGTAGCAGTGTGTCTCTGGGGGAACTTGCTGCAGTCATTGGCCTTTCCAACGTCACTGTCACAGCCTCTCCTCTAGAGCAGACGCTGTAAGGGCCTGCGGTTGGGAGGATATGAATTAGGAGACAGAGAACAGATGTCAGGGTTTTCCGTCTCCCCATCATTCATATCTCCCCCTCCTCCTATTTCAACTACTCTAGGAAACAAGCATGACCTTCTGCACAAATAAGGGATTCTCCATCCATTCTACTTTGGGAAATATAGCATTGCATTTTGGTTGGTTTGTTTTTGCCATAGGAGCACATGAACATGCAGGGAAGAGAGGGAAAGTGAGAAATCACTCCCCAGGGGGAATGGCCATGCCACAATCCTTTCTCCTCCATTTTCCTCTCAGGATTTTGGGCATGCATGCACACAAGCCAGTTTGACTTTCAAGCTACTAGACTAGTTCAAGCCCAGGACTAGAACTATGGTTGACCATGTGGGAATCCAGCATCTTAACCACCACGACACCACTGGTCCCAGCATTTTTTTTTTTTTTTAATATTTAACTTTATTTATTTATTTACATTTTACCAAAGAGGGAGAGGGAGAGGGAGAGAAAGAGAGAGAGAGAGCAAGCTGCCAGGTCTGGGACTCAAATTGCAGTCAGCCAAGTGGGAGTCCAGTGCCCTTAATGACCACAACCTGCTGGTCCCCCCAGCATTGTATTTTAAACATACATTTTTCCCATAATAATAAGAGATACTTACGTAAACTTGCTTTGTAAGTAAATATCAAGTTTAACATTTCAGTTTCTCAAAATTGTCATATAGCTATAGCTATATGTACCCTGATGCTGAACAAGATAGGACTTGCCAGACATTCAGCTCTTCTAAGCAAGTAGCTTATCTGAACAAAGATCATTTTGACTACTTTAACATTAAAAAAAAAAATCAAATTTCTGGAAATATTCAGACAAGAGGCCATTTTTAAAGCTGAGGTGTGTCCTGGTGTGTTTGGAGAATATTCAGATAAGAAATATTCAGACAAGAGTTTTTTTCTGTGGATCTGAACTCCTGATCTTTCTGTGGATACCACATTGCGAAGCTCAGTGAAGGACAGATTTTGTCACAGAATGACCAGAGATAACTGTAGAGGCACAAGAAACATGGGAAATCAAGAGAATATCTCTCCCCTAAGGGCAAGGAATGATCCCTCGTCATCCACAGACAGTGCAGTGGACCTCGTGGATATCTGATAGAGAATTCGGAGTATTCATAGTGACAAGTTTAGATGAGATATAAGAGCTGAGAGATAATAGACTCCAGAAGATGCAGGAGAAAAGAGACAATGAGTTCCAGGAAGCGTTGAAGTTTTTCCATGACTTGAAAGATGAATCACCATGAAAAGGTATCAAATGGAGCTATTAGAGATGAAGGATGCCATTTGGGAAATCAAAACTTCCCTCAAAAGTATTAAAAGCAGATTAGTCCATGCAGAAAATCGAATCTCATATGTTGAAGGCAAAACCTCTGATCTAGAGGAAACAATGAAAAAAAAAACTGAGAAAATAACCCCCCAAAAATGAGACTACTATACAAGAAATACTGGACACAATTAAGCACCCAAACATCCGGACAGTCAGTATCCCAGAAGGTGAGGAGACTAATGTGGGCATTGATAATCTATTCCAGGAAATCTTTGAAGAAAACCTTCCAAATCTGGAGAGGCATGCAAATATCCAGACCCAAGAAATACAAAGGACCCCTAAGGGAATCAGCCTAGGAAGATCTTTTCCGAGCACATCACAGCCAGACTGGCCAAATCTACAGACAAAGACGGGATGCTGGGATTAGCGGGAGAGGGGCATCGGGTTACTTATGAAGGTTGTCCAGTCGGGTTAACCTCAGACCTCTCATTGGAGACAGTACAGGCAGTCAGGGAATTGGAAAACATATTCAAAGTGTTGGTTGAGGGACAGTTTTGACCAAGAATGCTATATCATATGAAAAGAAAGGATAAAAACATTCTCAGATAAACAAGACCTGAAAGAATTTGCCAATAGCAGACTCGCTCTTCAAGGAGTTCTAAAAGGAGTGCTCTACCAGGAAAACTAAAGACACAGAAATAAGAGAACAAAAGGCAAGCAAGAAAAATGACCAATTTAATGCTAGAAACAAGAAATATCATTAATAATGATGAATGTTAATTTCCAGGATTTAAATGGAAAGATTAGACCACAGTAATACTGTATATTCAACAGAATAGTGTTTGAAAATAAGACTGAAATCACGAAATAGAATTTTATGACTTTTGAGTAAAATAGTAGATTTCTTTTTTTTACTACGCTTTATTTCCCCACTTCAGACATTTTACTTTCTTTTGAGTTGTTGATAGGTTCAGCAATTTGTTAAAATATTTTTCACATTTGTTGCTTTAAATGGAAATGAATTTTTCTTCCTTCCTGACTCCTCTTGAATTGGAAATATTTGGGAGTATTCTTACTTTTTGGCAGAAGGGTTATTTGCATAAGTTCAATATTGCTTATTGCATTGAATCAGAAGTTGGAAATACTCATTATTGGATAGGGCTTTGATTGGAAGGTCATTTCTGAAGATTAACTTGTGTGCTGGGCATTTGCTTTTCAATAATTTGAGTAATTGACATGTAAATATTTTAAAATATTTAAAACCATATTATCTCCATTGTTATAGAGTCACAAACAAAATTATACAAAATTATAAGAAATATTTTGAACATTATCTTTAAAATTCAGTAGTTTAAAATTTTGAAAGTTGTTCATCAACTGTGAAGAACTATGGAGTATGAACAAAAATTTTTTAATACGTAAAGCAAATGTTAGTGGAAAAACATAAAAATAAATAAGCAAATGGAAAAAATTATTTAATAAAAACATGTTTTTCATGTACAACCAAAAAAAATTCAGTTTTCTGATACATACTTTTTTTATGCCCTTCTTCTTCCTCTTCTTCTCCTTCCCCTTCTCCTTCTCCTTCTTCTTTTCTCCCAGAGGGCACATGCACTCACCTCAGAGAGACACAGAAAGAGAGAAAGTGAGGCAGGGTTATACCACAATCCCTTTCCCTTCATTTCTCCCTCCTTTCAGGATTTTGAGCATGCCCACACAAGTGCTCAGAGTGTTTTTCAAGCTGCTGGGTCTGGAACACTCAAATCGCACAATCAGCCATGTGAAATCCTGTCACCTTAACCACCACACCACAGGCTGGACCATTTATATATATATCTGTATGTATTTTGGAGAGGTTTTTGCTATAGGGCGTGTGTGTTCACCAGACAGACAGAGAGAGACAGAGAGACAGAAAGCGAGAAATCACACACCCACACCCCAGGGTGGGATGGCCATGCTGCAATCCCTTCTCCTCCGTTCTCCTCTTGGGATCTTGGGCACGCACGCACACGCATCCGGTGGACCATTTATATTTTTTAATGACACATTTTGGGGGAAACTACATCATTCAGTTCTGGAATTTGGGGAAGTCATGTGAGTCTTTGAATTCTGATGGGTTTTCTTGGCATTATGTCATTCCTAAGTAAAAGGTATTCATGAAATGTTAAATTTCTTAATTCAGAAGAAACCATAGTGGCAAAAGGCTAAGTCAAAACCTGGTCATGTTAGATCAGACTTAGCAAACTTTCATATGGGGGACACCAAGTCCCATACTTCCCCATGACTGACTGGAGAATGAGAGTGAAAATGACAGAAAAGGAATACATTTAGCAATACAGTTAGAAAAGGCTTCCAGCTCATAACAATTTCTACATAGTGTTCAAAATTCATTAAAAGCCCTTCCTTTAAAATACAGTTAGCTCTTGAAATAGTTGAACCCATTTGTCATTTAAGTGGCACATATTACTTTACAGATAACATTTTATTCTCATTTCACAAGTCAAGCCCAGGTATATGGAAATATTGACATTTCTTTGACATTTCTTTTCTTTTCTTCTTCTTTTTTTTATGAGGTTTTTGGTATAAAGCACATGTTGAGAGGAGAGAGAGAGAGAGTGAGAGGAAATGGTGGAGAGGGGGAGAGAGAGAAAATGAGAAGAAAATGAAAAAATCACCTCCCAGGGGGATGGCTTGTGATTTTTCCTTTCTTTCTTTTACCTCTTTTCTTTTCTTTTCTTTTCTTTTCTTTTCTTTTCTTTTCTTTTCTTTTCTTTTCTTTTCTTTTCTTTTCTTTTTTCTTTTCTTTTCTTCTTTTCTTTTCTTTTCTTTTCTTTTCTTTTCTTTTCTTTTCTTTTCTTTTCTTTTCTTTTCTTCTCTCCTCTCCTCTCCTCTCCTCTCCTCTCCTCTCCTCTCCTCTCCTCTCTTTCCTTTCCTCTTTTCTCTTCTCCTCTCTTCTCTTTTCTTTTCTTTCTTTTGTGGAGGTTTTTGCCTTAGGGCACATGCCCTTATGAATGGTGGGGAGTAGAGGAGAGAGAGAGACAGACAGAGATGGTGAGAGGAAAGTGAGAAATCACACCCTTCCCCTTCTCCCCCAGGAAAGATGGCCATATAGCCATACCACAATCCCTTCTCCTTCATTTTCCTTCTGGGATCTTGGTCACACATGCACATACACCGAGTGTGAGTTTCAAGTCACTGGGACTTGAAGTGTAGTCAACCATGTGGGAGTCCAGCAATGTAACCGCTATGCCATCTGCTGGCCCTTAGTGGGGTTCATTTTTAAACAAGGGGTGTTTACCTCTAAGACTATTATGAGATGGGGTACTTCTTGTTCAAAGGACCTTTCCTCTGTCCACTAGTATAATTACGCGGTCACTACGACAGTAGATAAGAGGCTATACCAGGTTTCTGGAAAACTCCAGCAGTGTTAGGGGAGTGCTCATAGAGAGGATAGTGCCAACCATGGGTGGTAGTGGAATAGGAGAGGGAGGTTGGGAAGTGGGAAATTTATAAACCCAACATCACCTACTTTGCAATGTTGTCCAAGGACTTGGTGGAAGAAATCAGTCTTGGACATTAGGAAAAACCTACAAACTACTTATTCCCCACTCAGTGTCCAAATGGCTTAAAACAAATTAAATAGTTTAGAGCTGTTTAAAATACACCCCCCACCCCCTTCCTATAGATTATTAGAGGGCTCTGATGGAGAAGATGGTTCCTTTGGAGTGAAATAGGCTCTGGTTCCTATGCTGGTTCTGTCCCTAATATGTGATGCCAGACATACAGCTTAAGCTCCCTGAACCTCCTCTCCCCTCCCCTCCATATATTATAGAAGAGGCAATGACCCTTGACTTGCAAGGTTAATGTGAGAACTAAATAAAATCATGTCTTTTTTAAAAGCTCAGCAGACTACTTTAGGAAGTACTACAATATATTCCTTTTCCATGATGCTTCATTCCATTCTGGAATTCTGGAAGGACCGTATGGACCAAAGCACGGGGGCAATTCTTGACAAGGTCCTTCAGGTCCCCTCGGCTGTAAACCATACCTTCAGAGCTCAGAAGCTGACTCATTCTCTCAGGGATCTGGGAGCAGCAGAAGAAATGGACTTTGGTTTACAGCCAACTAGAGCAGAGACTTTCCAGAGCTGTCCCAAGCCTAGGGCGTTTCCCTGGAATGGGACCAGCCATGAATGGAAGAGGCCTGGCCTCCCTGTTTGGCCTGCTTTGGAGTTTCCAAAGAACCCGGCCCATGTCCTGCCAGATGGGAGATGCTGTTCCCTTTTTTGCTCAAAGCTGTTTATATTAATTAATCAAGACATTTTGGAGCAGGCATTCTTCATGTAGAGAACATTTCCCACAAACATTCCAGCCTATAACACATCTTCCAAGCTAAAAATATTTTATGCGTTCTAACTTCTAAATTTTTACAAATTGCCATTCGAGCTGGAAGCAGCCATGAGTTCTACATGTTCCTTAATTGAATGTCATCTGAGGTGAAAAAAAAAATCAATAGTTATCCCAGTAACCATTTAATGTGCTATGGAATTAACTCCAGCCTCTCTAATTTGCATGGTTAAAAGCCTTCTTAGAAACTATGTGTCTAAAAGGGGAAAAAAAATAGGGAGTTACTGGGTGTCAATGTCTTGATCACTTTTGTGCATGTTTCTCTGGGTTGGGTGAATAAAATTTCTGTACTAAAATGGTATTTTTAGTATCAGATTTTTAGACATGTTGATTCCTTTATTTTATGATCAATTCTTTATAAAGAATTATTTGACTTAATTTTATTTATTTATTATTATTTTTTAATCTGAGCAGAGAGAGTTAGTGAGAAAGAGGGAAAGTGAGAAAACAAGCTGCCAGGTACAGGACTCGAACTACAGCTGGTCACTTGCGAGTCCAGCACCTTAACCACTACACTACCTGCTGGCCTCATATGGTCAAATTTTTTGCAAAGTGTAGTTCATCTGGCAAAACACTGGATTCTGAACCTTGTTAATGACTCATCTTAGCTTAACCCTACTCCTCCATGAAAGGAAAAATCAGTTAACTGGGTCATCATGACAGTGAGTGGAATTTCTTAGGGAAGAGTGAGGAGATTAACTTCTTTTTTTTTTTGTATGTGTGTTCAGAATACCCTTTGGAGGGGAGTGGGACCTATTCTGCATTTCAGATATTTTTCCATGGGGCTGATACTATGAGAAATGAGCCTGAGGATGGGCCCCTGGACCTTGGAAGTCCTCAGGAGACCCAGTAGAACTCTAGAAGAAGGAGGCATTGGCTATTAGTTCTTGCCCCTAGATAGAAGTACTTGTCTTTTGCTTCTGGAGATGAAGGAACCTACAGATAAGCCTGAGTGGGGGTGGATCTATAACAGTGATTTCCAATGTGTAGTCCACAGACCAGGTATGTCAGCATCTGCAGGAAACTTGTAAGAAATGCAAATTCTCAGGGTAGCAGGTGGCGTACAGGTTAAGATGCTGGACTCCCACATGTCTGATCATGGTTCAAGTCCTGGCCCTGGTGGCTTAAAAATCATGCCAGGCAGGTGTGCATGCATGCCCAAAATCCTCAGAGGAGAATGGAGAAGAGATTGTGGCATGACCAGTCCCCCTGGGAGGCGGGTTGATTTCTTACTTTCTGTCTTTCTGTATCTCTCTATCTCTCTGACAAGCACACACATTCTATAGCAGAAAAACAAACAAACAAAAAACAAAAACAAAAACAAAACTCTCAAAAAACCAAAAGAAATGCAAATTCTCAGGCCCCATTCTGGGTGTCCAGTGCCCTCATGTTGCTACTAGTATGCTGAAACCTCTCAGGACTTTTCTCCCAAGTTAATTGGTTATTTTACTATCCATCCCTTGCTCTTATATTTAACTGGCACGTCTGGCTGGCTGACAAAAAAAAAAAAAAAAAAAGGGAGAATTCTGAACACTACAGCCAAAGCCTTCACATCCAAGTGCCTTCACATCCAAGTGAAAGTTTTTGTGTACTTTATCCATTCAGAGTTCCCCATCTGATGACTTTCCACCATTTCATATTTACGAGGGAACAAGGATTTATAATTTGAAGAATTATACATATAAACAGTTCTTTGTCACAGATGTGAGTGCAGTAGGAAAACTGCAGGCTTGTGAGAAAGACATGGATTTGAATCCAGGTTCTAGCATGGACTAGCCCAATGACCTTGAGTACATTGCTTAGTTTTCATTTTTTCAATTTTGATATAGGAATAATAACTTCTACGTTCTAAATTAGAGATAATGTAATCAATGCTCAATGGTACCTTTTTATAATTGATATTAATGAAGTGGTAGATCCGAGCTTAGATCTGAAGTTGAAAACTCTTTTCTGTTTGACTTGAAATGACCCACGAATGTTGATGTTGTTTTCCCACTTTGATTTTTGTCTTTCCAATGCCATGTGGTTTGGTCTAATGTTAATGTTATTAACATTTTTTAGACACATATGTTGACAGAGATCTGAAAGTTACTGGATATAGGGAAAAATCCAGAATGAAATGTAACATTCACCACAGGTAGCTGACAAAGTGTAAGGGTGGAAAAGGGAGCCAGAAATTTTAATAATTTTAAATCATGTTTTTAAAGACAAGGAGTGTATTACCTTTGTTTCACTCTGCTGTTTGCTTATTGGGAGAGGAGGGAATTACTAAAGGTAAGTGAGGTTAAAGAGTCTTAGTTCTGGCACCTACTAGCTGTATGGCCTGAGGCAAGTTGCTTAACCTCTGAGACTCATTTTCATCATCTATAAAAATAGACTAATACGAACTTTCAGCCGTGTTGTAAGGCCAGAGATTCAAGTAACCCCAATTATCTGCCCTACTGGAGAAGAGCAAGAGATCACCCAAAGAGAATACATTTCTCTTTGGCTTTAAGAGCTACTATGATTTATTTTTTCCTATAGACTTATCTTCCTGGTTCTTTGTGTGGATGAAGAAGAAAATTCCCTTTGCATTGTGGGAATCCATTTATGTGGCAGAAGTTTGTCAAGGAGATGTGCAAGCCTTTTGCAGATAATTAAGAGCTGGCTGTGAAATGTGGGTCAATTCCAAGGTCACAGGCTATTGGAAATAGCTCAGTGCTAGTTCACATACCAGCTGGTGTTCCCTCCGTGGACCAGATGGATGGAGTGCAGAGAGATGTGGAGCAAGCTGCGTGGGAAGTGTCTGTGCTTTGGGAACAGGGCAGGCCTGGGCTGGGCTGGGAGGACACCCTCCCCTGTTGAAGGTGGCTGGTTCTCATGAGGCAAGCACATCATGAGTCCAGAGATACCTTGGGAAAGAATAAAAGGGTCATTGCAACTCCATTTTCACATCTGCAAAATATTGATACCGTATACACCTCTCTTTATTGTCCTAAGGATTAAGTGAGACAGTTGTATACAGCCAGCTCATAGTAGAGTACTTTATGAAGAGGTCTCTTTAAATCCTTATTGGCCTTGAATATGTTTCGTTATTCTATGTCACTATGTTCTCTTCCAGAAAAGCAACACATTCAATCCTAAAGGATAAAAATAGATTATTTAAAAATAATCCACCAAAAAGAAAATCCCTTCAGATCTTTGGAGAGCTAACTAATTCTTTTTTTTTTTCCTTCATATCTCTGGATACAGCTATAGCCTAATCTTTGCTCTCTATAGTAAGAGAGGTGCTACTGGATTTTGAGTTTAAACGTGAGGTTTTCAGGCCCTTAATCTGCTCAATTATTGAATTTCATCAGTCCAAAGGAAGGTAAAATCTCTGTAAGCATCCTCACAGCTATTTTTATTCCCCTAAAATTCTAAGTTACTTTTTTTCTCATTTTTCTTAAGAATCCTATTGATGGTTATTGTGTTAATATTTGTTCTGTTTTTTGTTCTTGAAATACAGTAAATCAATTTTATTTTCCTTGATGGTTATTTTATCAATCCCTCTACTTCAACAGGTACCATGTTAACTTGTTTCTTCATACTTTTTAAAAATTATTATTAAATTTGTTCTTAGGGAGTTCACACACTTCCTAAAGAGAGCTGTCTTCATCAGAGTATGGCCATGTTACAATCCCCTTTCCCCATCCAGTCAGGATTTTGGGCATGTGTGCATACACACCTGACAAGTTCCTCAATCCAACAGGCTGGGACTCGAGCCGTAGTCAGCCATGTGGGATCTGGTTTCCTTAACCACTGCACTATGGAGCTGGCTCTGTTTTGTTCTTTTATAAAAAAGAAACTGACTGGACATTCTTATTTCTCTAAAGTCTCAGCACATGGGCTTGGAGCCAGTGGGTTCCTAGCAGTGTTCACGGAACACAGAGCTAAATGGTACAGATTCACACTCTGCTTCTGGACCAGGAGAAGTCTCTCAAAATAGAGACAATGGTGAAATGGCAGCATGGTGATGTGGAAATTATGCGTGCCTTTGAGTTCAGTAGGCTTACTGACTGAGTCTGTTGAACACTAGCTGTGTAACTTCAGACAAATCACTTAACCTTCCTGGGCTTCAAGTTCTTTATCTATAAAAGGGGAATAATTCTTATTTCATAGAATTTTTGTGTAGGTTAAAGATAATATACTCAGCAGTTAGTGTAATGGCTATGTCGCTGGACTCCCACGTAGTCGACCACGGTTCGCATCCCGGACCTGGTGGCTTAGAACTCACGCCGGGTGCGTGTGCATGCATGCCCAAGATCCCGAGAGGAGAATGGAGGAGAAGGGATTGCAGCGTGACCATCCCCTCTGGGGGGTGATTTCTCGCTTTCTGTCTCTCTGTTTTTCTGGTGAGTGCACGTGCCCTATAGCAAAAACCTCTCCAAAAAAAAAAAAAAGATAATATACTCATGCATATGTAATAGTATTTTTGTGAACCAATGCAAAACAACAACAAATTAATAAATAAAATCAAAGCAGAACCTGACTCTAGACATTCTTGTTTCTCTATAGTCTCAGCACAGGGGCTTGGATGGGGGCTCCTAGCAGTGTTCATGGAACACAGAGCTAAATGGTACAGATTTATGCTCCGCTTCTGGATTAGGAGCAAAAGCATGGCCCCTGCCACCCTTTTGAGTCTCTCAGAGTTCAAGATTGAAAAAAAAAATGTTTTTACACCTGTTTCTATTCCCAGAATGTTTGAGGTGGTTCATTGCTCACATTAATCCATACCTGCCTTCAATGACTCATTGGAAGGATCAACAAGTTCACACGCTGATGTGCATAAAGAAGAGGGAGGGGAACGGGCATTTTATAATTTATCAGGAGACAAGCTCTGACATATCAAAAATATGTATGCAAATGAAATGTTCTGTTTAAATAAATCAATGAAAGAAGTGTACATGATGCAACCATTTCCCAGAAATGCTCCGCAAAAAATAAATGCAGTTGAGGGACTTACCAGTTAACAAAACACTGAAACATATCCATCTGCTCTACTAAGTCATCCTGTGGGCTCCTGGTCGCACTCGATCCTGCTCACCGACAGCTCTGCACTTAGCAAAGGCCTTCGCTATCAATGATTCTGTGTGTGCAATTACAGGGTTGCCTCTGGCCTCACTTAATGACCCCCTGGAGAATAATCAGGTATATTCAATAAGCCAACCATTCAGTGTAGCATGAGGGAAACCTTACCTAAACAGGGGAATCCTAGTGGACATGTTTTTGGAACAAACCTCAGGAATGAATTAGGAATTCTGGGTGGTTTGAGAGATGAGTTTGCACTGAGGTTGGGAGCCATGGGGGGAATGGGTCACACGTTGGGGATCTTATTTTTCTTTTCTTTTTTTTTTTTTTTGGAGAGGTTTTTGCTATAGCGTGTGTGTACTCGCCAGAAAGACAGAGAGAGACAGAGAGACAGAAAGCGAGAAATCATCCACCAGGGGGGATGGCCATATCACAATCACTTCTCCTCCATTCTCCTCTTGGGATCTTGGGCACGCAGGCACGCATATGCGCCTGGCATGAGTTTAAGCCACTGAATCTGGGACTTGAATCACAGTCGACTATATGGAAGTCCAGTGACATAGCCATTATGCTAACTGCTGGTCCCAGAGATCTCATTATTTTCTTCTTACAGTTTTTCAACTGCTTTTGGGCTAGGTGCCCTTTCTGGGCTTTGTGCTTTGGTGTGTTTGTTTAGAATAGTGTTGCTTGAGGGACCAGTAGATGGTGTAATGGTTGTATCGTGGGACTCCTATGTAGTCAACCACGGTTTGAGTCCTGGACCCAGCAGCTTAAAACTCACACTGGGGGCATGTGTGTTTATACCCAAGATCCCAAGAGGAGAATGGAGGTGTGGCCCATCCCCTCTGGGGGATGATTTCTCACTTTCTATGTTTCTGTCTCTCTGGTGAGTGCATGTGCCCTATAGCAAAATTCTTTCTTTAAAAAACAAACAAACAAACAAACAAAAAAACCAGGATTACCAAATACTCTGTCCCTAGACTTTACCCTCCTGCCACCCCCCCTTCCCTGAGACATAACTGAGGAGTCAGGGTAAGCCAATCAGCAGATATCTATATTTGAGTTTTGAGTGACTACATTCAGGGATCAGGACCACGGAAGACCATTGGTCCAGACTTCACCCTACTGCTCCCCAGACATAGCTGAGGAGCCAGATTTAACTCCAAACACTAGGAAAAAGCATATAACCCATCAGGTGACCAGATACCACTGCAGAGGTACAAGAAATATAAGAAATCAAGAAAATATCTCTCCTCAAAGAGAAAAGGATAATTCCTCTTCCTTCACAGAGAATACAAGGGAACTCATGGAAATGTCGGATAAAGAATTTAAAATATTCTGGGACCAGCAGTTAGCATAATGGCTATGTCGCTGGACTCCCATGTAGTCAGTCGACCACGGTTATGGCTTAAAACTCACGGTATCCCAGAAGGCGAAGAAACAAATACGAATAAGAGCAGTGATAATCCATTCCATGAAATCCTGGAAGAAAACTTTCCAAATCTAGAGAGGTATTCAAATATCTAGAACCAAGAAATACAAAGGACCTCACATATATTCAACCCAAGAAGATCTTCCCCAAGGCACATCATAGCATTAAAATACATTTAAAATAAAAACAAAAACAAACAGTGTTGCTTCACTGGGAGTTATTGGAGGCAGTTTTGATCATATCAACAAAGGGGCAGGTGGTGCCGCTGGCCTCTGGTGGGTAGAGATACTGTTAATATCCTAGCTGGTACAGAACAGCACCTACAACAAAGGTCCCATCCAAAATGTCAACAGTGCTAAGACAGAGAAACTCTGACTTAAGATGATGGTAGTATCCTGAACCTATCCTTCTAAAGTAATCTTAGACAATTTGACTTTAGCAGAAGATTGTGAGATCTTTGGATAAAAGTTGCCATGTAAGTTTGGGAAAAAAAAAATCATGTTGCTGCAAGTCCCCAGGCTTGCTGACAAGGTCTGACTCAGCTTCTTCCCACATTTTAAAGGGTTCTCTTTGCTTTTACTGGGATTTGTCTTTTTTAAAAGCTTGTTTTTCTTCCCAAAGTATTTTGCATTTAAAAGGTTTGGTCCTGAACCATCTAGTTATCTAAGTCATTTCTGGCATATTTTTTAAAATTCTTCAAGAAACTTTTCAAACTGATCTGGCTTCTGGAATGAATAATATTTATTTTCTTGAGGTCCGGGAATGAGGTGAGCCTTTATTCACTGCTGGTGGATCCAACAGCTCATCGACCTGGGAAAAAAGAGTGAAGTTAATAAAAGCAGACTTGTTTTTCATTGATTCTTTTCTTCCCTTTTTTTGCTGGAAAATTCTCTTCTGTAGATCCCTGGGGTCACACAGAGAGTGACGAAGAAGGGGAAAAACAAGTTTCAAAGTAGACACTTTTAAGAATCATGTTTATTTTTTCTGGAACCATCCAGAGCTGGGCAGTGGGGGGTGGGGACGGGGTGAAGGGATACCCAACCACACAAACAAGACCATTTAAAATAAAGCCTGCTTCTGATTTAAGTCATTTCCTTTCTGCTAGCTTGTCAAAATTCAACTGTCTCATATCAAGTTGGTCTGAAAAGCAGACTGGTGCATGTTGTATTTCAAAAACCCCTTTGACTTTGGCAGACTCTAGAAAATATTAAATATGTTAGAAATCTAGGAAGCCAGGAGAATGGAAGAATGGTTTATTTTCATGGAAAATCAGCTGTGT
The DNA here is from genome assembly GCF_000334495.1 of Tupaia belangeri chinensis. NCBI lineage: Eukaryota > Metazoa > Chordata > Mammalia > Scandentia > Tupaiidae > Tupaia > Tupaia belangeri. The sequence goes on along the minus strand of NW_006159522.1, from coordinate 167,611 downwards.
ACTTTAGGTGGCTGGTAACATTTTTCCTATGATAGGTGATTTGACTAAGGCCAAAGGTTAGGAAAAGAACATATTAAACCATTGCAGGTCAGGCAGAGAAATAGAATTTCTACCTATGAAAATGTATTTTGGGATAAAAACCTCTACCTCCTTACCTATGGAAGAGCATTCTGCCAGCTCTGTTAATAATATTTCACATTGGTTCAATGAATTCCCTTAGTGGATGGTGAGAGTTATTAAAACTATCACAAGTTGAAAGACACCCCTGGAAAGCAATGGAGGAATTTCCAAGGAGGCTGTGTGGAGAGGCAGGAAGTAAGTGCTGAAGAAACAGAGTACCCTGAGCGGCTGTGAACTGCAACGTTATTCTCAGCCTTACTTATCATACCCCATGGATAGATATTTCTGTTTTTTTTTTTCTTTTTTCCACTGATGAAGAGGGTTATGGGAATACAATTGGCTCACCTGATGACATTAGCATTATGCATAATGCTTGGGGCCTAGACCTAGGATGCTGAGAACTGACTGTTGGATTCCCAGAACATTTTACATAATGATGTCTGGGATGCCAGGTCAGCAGAGTGACTGTCAAAAGACTTGTAGGCAGCAGAAATCCATTGGAAGTAGATATTAGCAACTAACTGTTTAAAAAGAGAATTTTGCAATGGCTTCTTTAGTTTGATGGCTTGTGATGTGGGGACATTTACTTTGCCATAGTTTTTGTTATTCTTTATTCATAGAATTACATATGTAGCTTGAGAAAGTGTTCTTTGCTGTTACTTAAGTGTGATCTCTCTCTTGGCTTCTTATGGTTCCTGTAATTGGTCATGGCAGAAATCCATGCCTTACCGAGAAACCAGTTGTCACATCTATGTTTTTGTTTAGATTTTTCTCTTCCCTGCAAGTTAAATGGAGAACTGGAATTAAGTTAAAGAAGAATGGAACCTGGGCTAGGCCTGCAGTATAGCAGTTAAGTCCTGTGTACATGGAGACGAATCCCACATGGCCACAGCTGTTCAAATCCCAGCCTTGGTTGCTTGTGAAAAACATGCCAGGCATGAGCGTGTGCCCCAAATCCTGAGGTAAGGGGAAATGATGGAAAAGGGATTGTGGTATGAGCAGACCCCATTGGTCAATGCTTCTCTGTCTGGAGAACCCATATGCCCTCTAGCAATTAAAAAAAAAAGATTTATCTCTGTAAAAGAAGAATGAAGACACAGGGTCCAAGAGCATTGGCTATTTTCACAGTGGAGAAAGAAAGCTTGTTAAAAATTGAGATTTCTTTGAATGGTGTTTAAAAAACTTTCTATTACCAAATTAAAAGGCAAGGTGGTGGGGCCAGTAGGTGGTGTGGTGATTAAGGCACTGGACACTCCCACATGGCTGACCAAGGTTCGAGCCCTGTACTTGGTGGTTTACCTTCTCACTTTCCCTCTGTCTGTCTCTGTCTCTTTCTGGCCAAATTAAAATAAATAAAATTAAATAAATGATTCTTAAATAAAAAAATAAAAGGCAAAGTGGTATAGAGAGGAGGTTGGCAAATTTTATCTTAACGGACCAAATGGTAACTTTCCTTTTCTTTTCAATTTATTTCTTTGTGATATGGGACATGTGTACTGGCTAGAGACAAACCGAGACAATGAGAGAGAGAGAGAGAGAGAGAGAGATAAAGCACCCCCAATGAGGATGGCCACTCTGGAATCTACTTTTTTCCTCTATCCTTTCAGAATTTGGGGCACTCTTGCACACAAACCTTGCATCTGTGATCATGTTCCAATAAAATTTTATTTTATAAACACTAAAACTAGAATTTCCTATAATTTTCAGATGCCACAAGTGGTATTGTATTGGCATTTTTTAATCATTTATTTTTATTATATATAAATATATATGATATGTGTATATAATATATAATGTATATATTATATGTGTATGTAATATATAATGTACATATTATATATATCTATATCTATATATATATATTTATCAGAGGGTGTGTACAGTCACAAGAAAGAGAGAGAAAGCAGAAAGCACCCCCCTCAAATGGGGTGTGGTCATGCCATAATTTCTTCCATCTCTCCATCTTGTTGGGATTTGGGGCATGCATACACATGTGCTCCGCATATTTTTCAAGTTGTTGGAGCAGGATTCAAACTGTGGTTGGCGGGACCAGCAGTTGGCGTAATGGCTATAGTCCACCGCGGTTTGGACCCAGTTGCTTAAACTCACACTGGGTGCATGTGCATGCGTGCCCAAGATCCCAAGAGGAGAATGGAGGCGAAGGGATTGCAGTGTGGCCATCCCCCTTGGGGGGTGATTTCTCGCTTTCTGTCTCTCTGTCTCTCTCTGTCTTTCTGGTGAGTGCACGTACCCTATAGCAAAAACCTCTCCCAAACTGTGGTTGGCCATATGAGATCCTGCTCCCTTAACCACTAGGCCATGGGGTTGGTTCCATAATGAAACTTTTTTTAAAAAAATCAAAATTAATGCATACAAAGCCATAAGAAACAAAAATTTTAAATTTTTTATATTTTTAAAAATTATTATTCATAAACACAACAAGGCCCTAGAATTTGATAAAAATTTAAGTAAGGACAAGATCAGTAACGGTGCTGCCCAAGACATACGGAGCTTAAGGGAAAAAAAAATCAGTAAAGTGGTCCAATAGATTTTATTCAGACTCATAACTATTTCAAAAAAAGAGAAAGAAGGCCATGCCTAAAATGATTATTGTAATTCTGTAAGAACATTGCCTTAGAAACTTAGTTGTTCTGTTGCACTGTTTTACTGCCTACATTTTCGTTTACTCATGATAGAGAGCATATGTGTATGTGCATGGGTTCAAGAAAGAGAAAGAAATGAGCACCCTTCACAGGGTCTGCTCACACTGTTATCACCTTCCTCCAGTCTTTTAGTCCTTAGGATCTTGGGCACCGATTGCCTGGTGTGTTTCAGGCTGACTCGCCAAGAATTCAAGCTGTAGCCGCCATGTGGGATCGTGATGGCTTTACCACTGGCCTGTAGAGTCAGCCCTGTTTCCCCACCTTGACCACTTTTTCTTTCTACATTCTCTTTTTTGACTATTCTGTCCTCTCCTGTTTCTTCTCTTATCACTCACTCACATTCTTTTCATTCCTTTTTTTCCTGCACATCAGCTTCATTTAATGTTCCTCAGATTCTGCAAGGCACATGATCAAAGAGCTCTATTATTTATAATAACTGAGAGATTTACTATAAGTCAATACTAACTCGAAGGCTGAAATGCCTTTTGTTGATAGTGGTTTATGTCTTCCTGGCTAGAAGCCAACATGGTGACCTCTTTAACAATTCTCATGATACTCTGGCCTTGGAAGTCTCCAATCTGGGAAAGATTGCTCTGCGAGAAAGCTGATAAACCACACTAATGTCCAGGGATTTCCCCATAATCGGTCACTGGCAATCTCAGAGTATGTGCTCATGAATGTAAGGGGCCACTTCTCTGGGACTCCTGACAGTTACCAGCACATTCTGTAAAGAAGAGGGTCTGAAAACCAAATGTTTGAAGTAAGTACCACTGGGATGTGCAGGGCGATTAATGAGGTAGCATCTGGCATTTATAATCTGAACAAAAGCTCCCTTCCCCTTTCTTAAATCTTTATCCCAGATGAGAGCATGGCTCAGTACCAAGAAAAGTTCTCGGTCTTTGTTCCCAGGGAAAGTTAAGCCAGAAGCACAGAATGCTGCAGGGGTGTGACCATGGAAATAGGGGTTAGAATTTTCATATATTCCACTCAGTGGCTCGAGCACCACAGGGACATAATTCCTGATGAATAATTTTAAATATATTTTATAGATGTCAATATATTAACATTGATTAAATCGAGCCCTCTGATGTTATAGCAGATAATGAGGCAGAATTAAGATTGGGTAAATTTGCACTATGATCCCATGTTTAAAAATGTGTTTAGTTCCCTTGTTGCCAGACAGTGTGTGAAGTGATTTTTTTTTTAATTTTGTGGAAAATAGAATTAAAATAGGAGTTTATTTCAATGCAAAGCAATTTTGAAAACTACGCAAATTCTTTTTATAATACACTTTTTTTTCACAACTGTTTTGAAGACCCCTGAATATGTTATCATTCTTTGAGTCCAGAAGTTTAAGCTCTTAAACAGTAAAATAAACATGTCATATGTTTATTCACATATTGTCCAAACACACACCAAGTGCTTTTTGTGGTTGGTTTGAAGTTTTGATTTTGGTTTTCTGTATTTATTTATTTTTGTTTTAAGAAACAATGTGAATATCCTGTGCTGGGGTGGGGTGGGAGTTGGAGAATGTGGCGCTTACCAGACGATGGGAGAAACTGAAGTTACTTCCTCCAGGCTTGGAAAGCCTCCTGCATTAAGCAGCTTTGGAAATGAGCTTTAACAAGACAAAAAAAAAAAAAAAAAAAAAAAAAGGGGGTTTCTTAGGAGGTGAAGGGACAAGGGAAATAGATTGTTTCTGGGAGAAAGTATCAGACAATGAATACTCATACCAGAAAATCACTGTAGTCACTATACCTAGGACTAGCTAGTCCACACACATCTCTTTGAACTCTTAATCTTAATTTGAAAAGGAAAAAAGGACAGTGGTTTTTATCATCTACTCATCCAAATTCAACAAATGGAGACCAGGGATCTGACTGGTAAGATACTCTTACCTTTTTATGTTGACTTGTCAGGTTCTGAATACTCTGACCTTGTAGCATTCTGAAAAGTAAGTGGTTTTGGTTTGCCCTACCCACAGCACCAAATCTGTAGGGGCAAAGGCAATTGCCCTGAGGTTCACTGAAAAAAAAAAAAAAAAAAAAAATAAGAAAGCTTTGAAAAAGAGTTTTAAAAAAAAAAAAAAAAAAAAAAAAAAAAAAAGGAGTTCTCTGAGGAGATGAAGGGAGGTCCTTTTTAGGCAGATGAGAGCTACTAGATTTCTAAGTCCACCATATGTGTAGAGCAGCGGTCCTTGAACTTGCATGTACGTTGGAATCACCTGGAGGGGTTTGTTAACACCCATTGCTAGATCTATCTCAGAGTTTCTGATTCACAAGGTCAAGGGTAGGCGTGAGCACTTGTGTTTTTAACAAGATCTATATTGTACAAAGATGTACAACAATTCAATGTAAATGATAAACTATAAAATAAAATAAAAATCTCTACCCCACCAACCAAAAAATAAATAAAGAAAAGAAAAGAAAAGAAGGAAAAGAGAAGAAAATAAAGAAAGAGAGACAGGACAGGGAGAAGAAAATTGTTATTAAAGTGGGTAGCTCTATTTGCCCATAAAAACAAGGACCAGTTCAATGGCCTTGTGGTTAATGTAGCCAGATCCCACATGACTGACCACCAAGCTTGAGTCTTGGACATCACAATGTCCAGAAACACAACAAGCACAGGTGTGTGCTCGCCCAAAATTCCAACAAGAGGAAGAGATGGAGGAGAAAGGATTGCCATGTCCCATCCCTCACCCCCAGTTCCTACCACAGTGTTGACACACAAAAGGAATTTTTAGTAATAATTATTCCAGATACGGGTGGGGAGGGTAGCCAAAAATGTGAAAGAACTGGTTGTACACTCAAGAATTTACAATGTTGATGAAGAAGATTAATAAACAACTTGCATAAGTAATGTAAGTCATTCAAATAAATGCTAAGAGATGAAAACTATCATCTCTGATAGTCTGCAATGCAGGGAGGTTAATTGCTAGTTTATGGGGTTCAAGGAAGGCTTTACAAAGAAAGTGGTTTTCAGCTGTATGTGGATATCATGCAGTCTAACATATGGAAAATGTCTTCTCTAGAGTATATCCTCCTCTTCCTGACTTTTATTCTTCTTTTTAAAACGATATATGTGTGTGTGTGTGTGTGTGTGT
>NW_006159522.1:135502-161713 GCF_000334495.1 Tupaia belangeri chinensis | reverse complement strand
GTGTTTTCCTGTTCCTAAAGGTCTGCTTCCTAAGGAAAGTCCTGAATAGTATTCAATGATTTAGAAACAAGATCCTGTAGGTGATAATAACGGATCCACATCTGGGTGCTTGAGTTGGGAAGGAAAATATTAACCAAATTGTCTTTTTTTCTTTCTTTTTAATTTGAGAGATGTTTTCTATAGGGCATGTGCACTTACCAGAAAGACAGAAAGCAAGAAATCCCTCTGGGGGGGGGGTGGCCATCCCACACTCCCTTCTCCTCTTGGGATTTTGGGTACACACACATGCACCCTGCGTGAGTTTTAAGCTGCCAGGTCTGGGACTCAAACTGCTGTTGACTACATGGGAGTCCAACAACGTAAACATTATGCCATCCGCTGGTCCCCCAATTTTCTTTTTAAAAAAATGTTTTTTTCTTTTAAAAAATTTGCCAGAAGATGCATACTCTCAAGAGAGAGGGAGAGAGAGAAAGCACTTCCAGTGAGGTGTGCTCACACCACGATTCCTTCTCCATTTCTTCCTCCTGTTCGGGATTTTGTGTATGCACATACACGTGGCCTGTGTTTTTTGAGGCCCCACGCCTGAGATTCAAACTGAGTAGTTTGCTATGTGGGATCTGGCTTCCTTAGCTACCAGGCCACATGGCCGGCTCTAATTTTTTTGCCTTTGTTCATGATAGAGAGAGAGAGAGGAGAGAGAGCAAGAGAGAGAGACCTTCTACAGAGGCTCACCTTGCTGTAATCCCTTCTCCAGCCCATTGGATTTTTACTCCATTGGATCTTTACTGCATGCCTGGAGTGTTTCAGGCTGACAGGTTTGGGATTTAAACCATGGCTACCATGTGGGTCTGGGCTTCTTTTTTTTTTTTTGGAGAGGTTTTTGCTATAGGGCACGTGTGCTTGCCAGAAAGACAGAGAGAGACAGAAAGTGAGAAATCACCCCCCAGGGGGGATGGCCACGCTGCAATCCCTTCTCCTCCATTCTCTTCTTGTGATCTTAGGCATGCACACACACGCGTTCAGCGTGAGTTTAAGCCACTGGGTCTGGTGCTCAAACCACAGTCAACTACATGGGAGTTCAGTGACATAGTCATTACACTAACTGCTGGTCTGGGGGCTTCTCTTGAGCTGACATATCAGGTGCATGTGTTTGTGTGTTCGGGATCTTGATCAGATGGAGAAATGGAGGAAAAGAGATTATAGTACAACTGAGCCCCACTGGGAAGGGGTGCCTCCTCTTTCTTTCTTTTCTTTCTTTCTTTCTTTCTTTCTTTCTTTCTTTCTTTCTTTCTTTCTTTCTTTCTTTCTTTCTTTCTTTCTTTCTTTCTTTCTTTCTTCCTTCCTTCCTTCCTTCTTTCTTTCTTTCTTTCTTTCTTTCTTTCTTTCTTTCTTTCTTTCTTTCTTTCTCTATTTCTTTCTTTCTTTCTTCCTTCCTTCCTTCCTTCCTTCCTTCCTTCCTTCCTTCCTTCCTTTTCTTTCTTTTCTTTCTTTCTCTTTTGCTCTGGCATGTCCACTGTTCTCTGGTATTAAAAATAAAAATGCTTGGGCCAAGCAGGTGGTGTAGTGGTTAAGGCACTGGACTCCACATAGTTGACTATGGTTTGAGTCCCGAACTTGGCAGTTGAAACTCAGGCCAGTGCATGTGTGTGTGTGTGCCCAAGATCCTGAGAGGAGAAGAGAGAAGAGATTCCTGTGTGACCACCCTTCTAGGGGGTGATTTCTTATTTTCTCTCTCTCTCTCTCTCTCTCTGTCTCATGAGCACACAAATGCACGTGCTCTATAACAAAAATTTCTCTCTCTCAAAAAAAAAAAAAAAAAAAAGGTGGCTTAAAAACCTTTGCTTGTAATACCACTTAGGAATTACATTGACCACTCTGAGAATGAAGGTGTGAGGGTAGGAGAAAGAGCATTAAATGAATATCCTGGAGGAGGACCAGTGATGGTGAAGTGGTTGTGCAATGCTCTGTGTGGCTAATCCATGCGGGAGTATTCCAGGTTCATGTCTAGAGACCTTCCTGAATATGTGGGTGTGTTCGTGCATGGTTGTCATCTGGGGCTGGCTGCAGCTGGCTACATAGTTTTTTCACAACATATCTGAGATTATTCTTTACAATCTAAGAGGAAGTCAGAAAATTATTCATCCAAATACAAAGAATAAATGATACCTTCTCTCTTTTTCTTGAGTATTTTCTCTCCAGTTTGGATTAACTCTGGATGAAGACAACAGAAAGCTCATAAACTGTCATTACATCCTCAGCTTTGCTAAAGAATTGGAAGGAAAATGAGAGAATTAAAGCATACCTTAATCAAAGAAAGGATGTTCTTGCTAGTAACCAGAGAAATACAACTCAGATTTACCACTTTCTGTCACCTGAGGTGAGGCTGACATTTGGATAAAAATATGTAGAAAGGAGGATTTCAAACTGGCAGATCTCCTTTTTAAAGGGATAAGATAACATTTAGTATCAGCTACAAAGCCATTTATGTCCTTTGATCAAGTAATACTACTCCAGAGAATTTATCCTAAGGAAATATTTTGACAGATGTAGGACAGATGTTTCTATCTGTAATAAAAAGAAGAACTGAAAAAGAAAAATATTAACTATTCAACAATGAGAGACTAATTTAGTACATTATAGTATGTCAGTAAGAGGGACTATAATATAACTATTAAATATAATTATGTAGACAAGGCCAGAGTATTTGGAAATGCTTTTGATATGGTATTTGTAAGCACTACATAATCATGTGCAGCTATGATTGTAATGACTGATAACATCTGATAGTATACGAAAAAATTAAAAAAAATTTTTTTGGAAGTAGGTGGAATTAAGGGTACTTTCTTACACTTTTTCAGTGCTATTCCAATGTGTTTTATTGTCCATGCCAAACAGTGCATGTGTCATGCCAAGATTGTAACCTATAGAAAGTAGTTTTCTATCCTTCCAAATATTCCTGTGGAGTTATGAATGTGCTTGGTTTATGTCATTATGCTGAATGACATGAGTGACATAGCAAGATACTACTAGAACCATCATCATAAGGGCCACAAACGTTCAAAACATAGCTCATCATTATGGTCTAAGGGTATCAGGGTGGCCTACATTCTTCCTAATCCATAGTTTCTTTCTGTTGTCTACTGGGTAACTGTTTATCTCTTGTTCGTGGAAAGGTTCCTGAACCTAAGACCTCCCCTACATCTTCCCATGCTGACCCAGTAGATTGTTACCACCACATAGATCACCAGGAAAAATATCTCAGTGAATGAAATAGTTTCTCCCGCTAGAACTGATAGTCCTGTTTTTGAAGAGAATTTGATTGGTAACAAACCACCATCTGGAAAATACTTTTATTTGTACTTTCAGTTGAGGGAGTGCAGGAATACAGGCAAGGCTGAGCTGAGACATTCTGGTAGTAAATTCTTAGGTGAAGAAAACAAAAAAATTCAGCTTCCATATTTGATAAGAAACACTAACACTAAGAAACTGCTGGCGTGGTGGCTAAGGTGCTGAACTCCCACGTGGCTGATCACGGTTCCAGTCCTACACCTGGAAGCTTGCTTTTTCACTTTCCTCTTTTTCTCTGTCTGTCTCTGGTAAGTATGTGTGCCCTATAACAAATTTAAAATAAATGAATAATTTTTAAAAAGAAGAAAGAAACACTGAGTATTTACACATCTTACATGTGTATGATAAAAGAAAACACTAAATGGTCCTGGTGCTGTTTAATAGTAAGAATGGGTCCAAGTTCAGGAAAAGCCATGTCTTGAATAGAGATGAATACACCCATGGAGAACACCTGAGTTAGGAGTGAGAAATCTGGTGTCCCAGACCCAGGACCTGTACCCTGCCCCTTGGGGCTGTGAGAGACAGCAGTTCCAAACCAGAACATACATTTGAGGTGCAGTGTTTCTCAACCACATGAAATACCACTCCTAGTAGGCACTGAGAGTATGGGGGAGAGTTTTGTGTTGTCAGGATGACTGGGAGACGTTACTCCATTCAGTGATATTTAGGAATACTAAATCTGTACGATGTGGGAGATTGTCCTGAACAATGGACAATTATCCTTTATAAAATTCCAATAGAGCCCTGTGGGAAAATAACATGTAGAAAATCAAACCTGGGAATAAATTGAAATTATCAAGAAAAATGAAAGAAATGGGATTGCAAAAGCAAAACACACTTCTTTAAATATTGAATTCTACAAGTTACTGTTATAAATACATCTATAATTTTGATACATGTGAATTTGAACCCAAAATTTATTTTACCAATGTTTTCTAAATGAACCAAGTGAAGTTTTGCTGAAGAAAAAAATAAATACTGAATTTAGCGTTTAGTATTCCTTCTGGTATATTAGGGAAAAGCTTTCTTTGGAGACCCTCATATAACGTCGTCCTTGGCAATTCTAAGGAACAACTAGCTGCTTTGAAACTCTCTAGTTACATGAATTTGGAAAGTGGTGACATATTATTTTAGAGAGGCACTTATAAAAATCAGGTTTCAAAACAGTCTGATGGAATTTTTATTAGTCTTTGTAATTCTTCTAGGCTTTGTAATTTCATGTAGGCTTCTGGGATAGTAAATCTGATGGCAGACAGTACCAATTAGTTAAGATTCAGAAATAATATTTCTCACATTTTTTATTTTGAGTCTAATTCTTTATTTTATTACTTATTTATTTATTCTTTTTTTTTTGGAGAGGTTTTGCTATAGGGCGCGTGCTCTCACCAGAAAGACAGAGAGAGACAGAGAGATAGAAAATGAGAAATCACCCCCCAGGGGGGATGACCACGCCACAATCCCTTCTCCTCCATTCTCCTCCTGGGATCTTGGGCACGCACGCACACTCGCCTGGCGTGAGTTTAAGCCGCCGGGTCCGGGACTTGAACCGTGGTCAACTATGTGGAAGTCCAGCAACATAGCCATTATGCTAACTGCTGGTCCCTTATTTATTTATTCTGAGAGAGATTTTTGCTGTAAGACGCATGCGCTCACTGGAGACACAGAGAGAGGCAGAGTGACAGAAAGTGAGCAATCACCACCCCCAGAGGGGATGGCCATTCAACAATCTCTTCTCTTTCATTTTCCACTCAGGATTTCTGGCACACATGTACATACACCCAGCATGAGTTTCAAGCTGCTGGGTCCAGGACTCAAACTGTGGTTAACCACATGGGAGTCAAGCACTATACCACCTGCTGGCCCCTTATTATTATTAATTAATTAATTAATTAATGCCAGAAGGCACATGTATACATGGTAGAGAAAGAGGGAGAGAGAGAAAGCACTTCCTAATGGTGTCTGGTCATGCCACAATCCTTTTTCCTCAAATTCTTCATCCTGTACATGTGTGTATGTCCAGTATGTTTTTCAAGTAACCAGGGCCAGAAATTGAATCCTGACTGGCCATGTGGGATTTGGCTCCTTTTGCCCATACTTATTCACTCTGCTACAGAGTTAGCCCTTAAGTTTAATATGTGTGCAAAACAACTCAGTAGTTTCTAGGCCTCATCTTTTGGTTTCCTTTTTCTTTTCTTTTTTCTTTTCTTTTCTTTTCTTTTCTTTTTTCTTTTCTTTTCTTTTCTTTTCTTTTTTCTCTTCTCTCCTCTCCTCTCCTCTCCTCTCCTCTCCTCTCCTCTCCTCTTTTCAGCTTGGGGATACCTGGGTTTGCACTAGCCATTCATCATGGCAGACTTGTAATTAAAACTATCACATGATGAACTGATTGAGCATAAAGGAAGTCTCCATAATATTACACATATTCTTCATCTGTTAGTTCATACAAAGGTATTTTGCAATCACATAACTGTGGTTATGTTTGTTCAATCTGTAGTTTGAACCTTTTCATTTGAATCCCCTTTTTCTATGACTGATTATTTGTCATTATAGGGGTTAATATAAGGTAAGGATTAGCTTAGTAATGATCTTTCCTTAATTACATCCTATATTTTATAATGGAGAAAAGTATAAATTGAAGCATATCACCCCCTCAGACTGAGGCAAAATGAACACATTGAGAAGAGAAATCTGAACAATTTGTTTTCAAGCTTTCAATTTGAAAGTACATCCATCTCCAAATCCAGGCCTTCTTCATATTAGAGATTTTAGTTTCATTAAAACAAAATTAAAGTTCTCTCTCACTGCCTTACATCTGCCTTGTTAAAAAAAAAAGTCCTCATGCTTGAGCTAGATATCAATGTATTTTTTCTTATTAATTAAATTAATTAATTAATTAGACCAGAGAGGGACAGAGTGAGAGCAAGAGCGAGAGCAAGAGAGAAAAAGTGAGAAAGCAACCCGCCAGGTCCTCAAACTGTGGTTGGCCATGTAGGAGTCCAACACCCTAAACCACCATGCCACCTGCAGGCCCCTCAATGTATTTTTTAATTAGTAATTTTTATTAACAAAAGTTTTCAAAATGCTCTACGTGTTTCTGTTCTCTAAGAGTTATCTTCACCCACCTTGAGTAAGAACTCAGTGAAGAAGTAACAGAAAAATCTCAATACACTTTCTCACCCCTTCACTTCTCTCCTTGCACAGCCTCCACCATGTTGCTTTTGGCTAAATCAACTGGTGAAATCTGCTGGAGATTCGGGTGTGGAATCTTGGACTAGCCACTGGTCATCTTCCTAGGTAACTTTTTTGAGCCTGAGTTTTTGTTGCTTTTACAGGAAAAAAAAAATCTCTAAGGACTAGACAAAAAAAGATAGATAAATGAAGGCTTTTCTTAGTTTCCAGTTCAAAATAAAAACCTGATATTTTCAGCACTCTCTGACTCAAGAAAACTGGCCAGAAGAGGGAGAACACCATGCTTCCCTCCACTCAGGAGGTCTTAATCCTGTTCCCAGAGGCATTGCCTCCAGAGTGAAACGTTGCTTAATGCCTGGGTGGCCAGGGAAGTCCCTCCGGAAAGATGAACCCAGGGCGAGGGAGTGGTCAGAGTGTGAGGGAAGGTGAGGCTTTGGTACTTATTTTTCCTTATACTCTCCGGTTGGCGGGGGCGGTGGAGGAGGGGCTCAACTGGGAGGTCAGGTTGGGAGGGCTGATGGAAACTATTTTTTGTTTTGTGTTATTTTTGAATGAGAGGAAAATATGTAACTGTGTTATTCTACACATTATCTTCTCTTTAGCCCTCCTTCTAGAATATACCATTTCCCTTTAACAGATATCACTAGCTCAAAAACGTATTTGTAATGAAGGTCTCTTGAGAGGATATGAAAAAACATGTAAAGTAGTTGGGAGAGACACATTTCTCCCCTTTTGTTAAATTCTGGTGGAGGCCTATACATGATGTTTTCATTGCCTGGATCGCCCACTATTGTCTAGTCTGTTCAATGACTTTTCAACCCTCCTCTGCAAAACCTTCTCTGAGAAGAACCGCCCTTTCCTCTCCAGGTTCTTATTTGCTTCCAGTGCATCAAGTAACACACCTGGGTAGAAAGAAACCTTTACTAAATATCATTCTATAAGAAATCCACAGGAAATTATTATCCATTCTGGGGCTTAAATGCTGTGGTAGTCAGGTCTACCTAGTTCACTTTTTTTTTTTTTTTTTTGTGAAGATACTAGTGGCGTTCTTGAACATAAGAGTTTTAGGAAGACAGCCACAAAAGGAGAATGACTGAGTCTACAAGTGAAAACCATTTAGAGTTGTCTAAAGACTTACCTTAAATCTTGATGCTGCATTTCCATTGAGATCTTAGCTACAGTCCTATTCTTATATATTTTCCCCTTGTACCGTAGGATCTGTAAACCTGAAAACTACATTTAAAAAAATTAATTAAATTTTCCAGAGGGTGCATGAGCTTACCAGAGACAGAGAGACAGATAGGGAGAAAGCTCTTTCCAATGGGGTATGATGATGCCACAGTCCTTTATTAATTTCTCATCCTGTTAAGATTCGAGGCATGAGTGCACACACCTCTGGCATGTTTTTTTAAGCATCAGGTACTGGAATTCAAACCAAGTTGATCATGTGAGATCCAGTTCCCTTAACCCCTAAAGTATGGGGCTGGCCCTAGAAATGACATTTTCCATCTAGTTTTCTGGTTTTGGTTCCATGAATGTAGGAGAGAGGCACTTCTTGAGATTTATCTATCTATTTATTTATTTAGAAAGAGAGGGGAGAGAGACCAACCTCCAACGGGGACCTCACTAAGCAGTCCTAGCTTGTCTGGATCATGGGCATGCCTATGTATACACCTGCTATGCTCAGGGAGGTTCTGGGACATGAACTCAGGACCTCTCCTATGTGGGTTCAGTTGCTTTACCACTTAGCCACCACCTGGCCCTGCCAAGAGATTAAAATAGAACAGAAGGCACAAGTTGTGACCAAGAACATAAGCTTTGGCAAAGGGAAGATATGAGGCTTTACCAGAGGTATTCTTCTGGAAATCACCTGCTTTGGTGCTACAGGAAGTTGAGATCATTGCCATAAGTTTCTTATGATCTCTGAATTCCATGATTGCCTGAAAGCTATAAAGCGCTTCCCTTTCATTCTCTTAGCCCTTACAGTGGTTTTGTGTAAGTACTCTAATTCTCTGTATTAAATGCCTTTTTTCTTGAAATACTTAGAGTGGTTTTTGTTTTTGTGACTAAACACTGACTAATACAATCTGTAAAACCAAGTAGGAAAGATTTTAAGAGTAGATTTTAAGAAAAGATTTTAAAGGTAGATTATTTTTTATGAGTGTTAATACTTATCAAGGCCCAGATGATTAAAACAAGGCCCATTTTTATCATTATGATATCCAAACTCTACATGTCCTATTTTGTTTGTTACATTCCTATCTTATTTCATACTCGTTATTTGTCTTTCATATTGGACTTTTTACTCTAACAATGTTGTAGTGTTTTGTACACAGTATGTCCACAATTCTTATTTGTTGAATTTTTAAAAAACATGACGTATGCAGGGCCAACAGGTGGTATGGTGGTTAAAGAGGCTGGATCCCACATGGCTGACTTCATGATTCAAGTTCCAACCCGGCAGCCTGAAAAATATGCCAGGTGCATGTGTGCGCATGCTCAAAATTCCAAGAGGAGAATGGAAGATAAGGGGTTATAGCTCCACCATCCCCCGAGGGGTTATTTTCTCAGTCTCTCTCTCTCTTTCTCTCTCTTTCTCTGGCAAGTGGACATACCCTATAGCAAATTAAACACAAACAAACAAACATGAAATATAATTATACCTTTGCTTGAAACACATTTTAGATATATTGTCTGGTAACTGAACAGCAAACAAAAGAGGCTACTACACTTGCAAAACATTTTGCAAAATGTCTGATGATTATATGTGCCAGGTAATAGTACATTCCTCAGAGTGAGTAATGTTGAATCATTGCCCATTCATTAACACCTGTGTTCATTCATCCAGTAAATATTTATTGATCACCTACTATGTTCAGTCAACCATATAAGCCCTTAGGAGATATCAGCGAATGAAACCTGAAGTACTCATCTATTCATCTCACTGGTTTGATTTGATCTTGGAATCTAGGACTAGATGCTCTTTTCCTTGTTCTTTTGTGTTTTGTGCCTCATGTGACTAGCCCAATGGTTCTTCTGGGATAACAAATGTCCTAATTGCAGATTCAAATGGAAAATGGATTCTCCACATCAGGAATAAGGTGTCTTGAACTTCATCTTGAAATGCTTAATATAAGGGTTTGAATCCTGGCCCTTGAGGCTTAAAAATCTCTGTCTTCCTTGGTACATGATGTGATAAATGTGTATGAGTAATACTTCTTCCTGCACAAAAATCCCAACTGTCTCCCCTTGATTAGTAATAGTTGCAGTTAAACATGGTTTCTCCATAAGCCTTGATGAGTTGCTGACCTTCTGGGATGGGTAATATTCACTAGTGCTCTCATTCAAGTTCCTTTTTGCCTATGGTTGACAATATTGCTATTGGGGCTGACCTAGTGGTTAGTGGTTAAGAGAGCCAGGTCCCACATGGCTGACTGTGGAATAGCTTGAAAAACATGCCAACAGGAGGGAGAAATGGAGAAGAGATTGCCTATGACCATGCCCGCTAAGGGATGCTTTCTTCCTCTCCCTTCCTCTTTGTCTCTCTCAGGCAAGCACAAGAGTCCTCTAGCAATTTTTTAAAAATATTGCTTCTATTACTTCTATTTAGATATTAAATAATCTGGAGTGGTTTCTTATTCTGTATATTGCTTTCTGCCAGGTTTCCTTGAAGAAGTCCTTATTATCTTTGTTTATACAACACCTTTGAATGGTTTCTGGGATAAGACTGACTCATTGCTTATGACTAAAGTTAGTACATTTTCTGTGAAAAGAACAACACTAGGGGCCAGCAGGTGGTAGAGAGGTTAAGGTGAAAACTCCCACATGACTGACTATAGTTCTAGCCCTGGACCTGGCAGTTTAAAATTTTCACCAGGCAGAGAATGGAAGAAAAGGGATTGTGTGTGGTCATCCACCCTTAGGTGTGATTTTTCACTTTCTCTCTCTCTAGCAAGTGCATATGCCCTATAGCAAAAATCTCTCTGTTAAAAAAAAAAAAGAATAAAAGAGAAAAGAATAATCCTGCAGTTAATCCTAATACATTATAAATATTCTAGAATATTATGTCATATAGTTGTGGGTAAATGATGGAAATGTATTGCCCTCATGTATAGGGTCGTGGGGAAGGAGAATTCACTCAAATGTCATTTAGGATAATTTTGCTTACATCCAGGAACAAAGAAGGGCGAAGCTTTCACTAATCTCCTGGTGGAGATTAGTGAATGGCCAGGGGAAAACTGAGGGACCATTAGTGGTTCTGGTTGATGAAGAGTCTAATACCCTAGAGATAACATGTTGGCCTGTATTTCCTTATTCAGACTTTATTTCTCACCATATACCAAAAAGGCTATACTCTGAGCAGCACTGAGAAGGGCAGGAATGGATATGGGAGAAGTGGTACCTGCCGCCACCACCAGAACAATGGGAATCTTAGCCACAGCACAGCCCATGTCCTTCCTAAAAGACATTGGGTGGGGAACCAGCAGATGGTGTAACGGTTATGTCGTTGGACTCCCACATAGTCAGTCGTGGACCTGGTGACTTAAACTCATGCCAGGCATGTGTGTGTGCATGCCTGAAATCCTGAGAGGAAATGAAAGAGAAGGGACTCTGGAGTGGCCATCCTCCCTGGGAGTGATTTCTCACTTTCTGTCTCTCTCTGTCTCTCCAGCAAGCGCATGTGCCCTATAGCAAAAATCTCTCTTAAAAAAAAAATAAAAAGACACTGGGTGACTGGAATCTGACTTTACTCAAAAGGACCTGTGATTGAAGTATAACATAGTCCAACTGAGTTCATTTACAAGTTCTAGGCCAATTGGTACAGTACTGAAAATTTTTTCCAAACATGAATACGGAAAACAGTAAGTCAGGCCAAGTGAATTTTACAGTTGGTATCGTTGGCTGTCTGTAGGCAGGATCAGAATAAGCTAGGTGGAAGAAAGGCCAAGTAATTGGGAATGGAATTGAGAGGAAAAAAGTGAGTCGAGTAGTGAGCTCAAATTGGTTGTCAAAACAATACAAGGAAATGGAATACTGGGAGCCCAAGGTAAACTCATATATTAGAATTATCTTAAATCAGCCAAAAAATTAGGAAAATCTCATTTTAATGTTGTTCCCACTCAGGCCTATGTAAACTGTTCCAAGCCTGAGGCATAGCTAGCTTGGGAGAAGTAGAAAGATGATAGTTATTGGATGCCCTCACTTTTCTTTTCTTTCTCTTTATTTCTTAGATCCCTTTCCTCTTTGTTTTCTTTTCTTTTTTTTTATTATATATTTTTTTATTTCTTTTTTTGTATATACATTCAATCGCATTGTTTAGCTTACAATGTGAGCATTTAACATACACCGAATGTCTGCACTCTATGTCAGAAACTGATTGACTAACGGTTGTACAAACACAAGAGATAGGTGTGACTGTCAGATGAGGTATATGTGGAGGAGTGGGGCCTAACGAAGGACATTTGGAGAAGGGATACGGAGGTAGAGCATTGACGGGATGGGGAAGTGTGGTGTTATCGGTTGGATGCTTTCACTTTTGTAGTCTCCTTCTACTTTAATCCGATCTACTAACATCCTGTGCGATATTTATTTAAATAGCGAAAGGCATGTAAACGCATTAGGTATAGAAAGGCAGGGCTGGAGATGCCCCAGCATTGGAAACAGGGTGGGTCAAATAGCAGGAGAGCACCCCTGGCCAGCACATTGCAGTTCTGTTGGCAAACCAAGTGGCCATCCTGAAAAGAAACCCTAAGCAAATATTTTTACAGTTAATGGGCAGTTACTGAGATTTCACATGACACCTCAATCTTGCGCTGCATTTCAATTTCCTTTCCACATTCAATATCCAGCCTTTTAAAATATACACTTGCAGAGTTAAATCTGTGTTAGCAAGTTTTTGAAAATCCAAGCAAATGGGTGGAAACATGCTTTGGCTTGATTCCGGCTGCGTATGTCTTCTTTTTCCCCTTGCTTCTTTTCCAGATTTTCCTGCCCTAGTTTAGAGAATATGTTGAGAGCAGGGAAGCAGGTGGGTGGGGCTCAGAAGTTGGAACAGAGAGGGGGGATTTACATATATATCTGGAGTGACTTTACTTATATTTTATTTATTATTATTTTAAGATCTACTATGGGACACATACAGTAATAGCTGGAGAGAGAAAGTAAGAAATCCCACCCCCCCTCCCCAGAACACAGCCACAACTCAACTCTTTCTTCTACCTTCTACCCTCTGTTCTCGGGATTTTGGGCATGTGTGCACATGTGACTGGTATGGTTTTTGTTTTTGTTTTTGTAGAGGTTTTTGCTATAGGGCACGTACACTCGCCAGAAAGAGAGAGACAGAGAGACAGAAAGGGAGAAATCACCTCCCAAGGGGGTTGGCTACACTGCAATCCCTTCTCCATTTTCCTCTCAGGATCCTGGGCATGCATACGCCCAGGATCCTGGGAGGAGAATGCTTCTGGTGTGAGTTTAAGTCACCAGGTCCTGGACTCAACTGTGGTCGACTACATGGGAGTCCAGTGACATAGCCATTATGCCAACTGCTGGTCCCATACTGGTATGGTTTTTAAGCCACTAGATCTGGGACTTGAACCATGCAGTCTGCTACATAGGGTCTAGCCACTTTAATCCCTTACCCACCTTGCCACTGGCTGGTTCATGGAGTACCTTTGAAAAACAAAAACAAAAAACAGAAACAAGCTCTCTTTTGTTATCATTGTTGTTACTGCTAGAGTTTACATATGATAGCTAGGAAGAGAGAAAGCACTCACCAGTGAGGTGTGGTCACTCCACAATTCTTTTTCTTCCATTTCTCCTTCCCTTCAGGATTTTGGATATGCATGCATCTGGCATGTTTTTCAAGCTGATGGGGGTGGGATTCAAACCATGGTCAGCCATATGGGATCCAGGTCTTTCGACCACTGTGCCATGGCGCTGGCCCTAGAGTAACATTTTTTAAGATGAAAATTCTCAGCCTCTTTTTACATGCTGTTGTACATATATTTACTTTAGTATCTTTTTCTATTATCTTTTTTCTACCAAATTACTTTCAGCAAGCCAGATTTGAGGGAATTATAACTAAAACATATAAATGAATAGGATAACAAAATTAGTAGTTAAATTAAAAAGCTATAAAGTTCCAACAAAGAAAATATAACAAACTATTAATCATATTCAGATCTTTATAGTAACCAAACCAAAACAACAACAAATATATAAGCATGTATTATTGAATGAGGTTTCACGATTTTATCCAACTCTATTTTAGAACACAGAAAAACATTTGTAATAATGCACAAAAATGTCTGTAGCATTTTAAGTGTCTTAACACTGGAGAAAATTTGGTAATAGCTTTATTCTGACTATATGAAAATATGTATTAAGCAAAAGCCATGATTACAAAGTTATATACTATTTGCAAACATGTCTAGGGACATTGAAAAGGAGCTGATACCATGGCTCCAGGCTAAAACCCTATGTGTGACCTTTCAGACCTGACCAGAAGCAATTGCAAAGGTTTCACGGAGGAAGCTATCTTCCCTACTTCAGACTTGGGGTACGGTCTGGAGGGAGCTGCAGTTGAGGACTCAGTGCCCCACAAGCCAGCCATGCCCTTATGCATACCTACATTCCTAGTCCAAAAGCTCTCATCAAGACACATTTCTCCATTCTGACTCAGTATTCAGAAATTTTCCATTTCTTGTCCCCCGCTGTGGTATCCTTCCAGTGAGACAGTCCCCTCATGGTCTCCCAATCCGATCAGATACATCTGGCCCTCCCCTGGCACCGTTCTGTGTGGAAAACGAAACACTGAGGAAACTGCTGCTTTTTCTTCTTTGGTTTCTGGTTTATACTATGGCAATAAGTGGACACAAGCTTAACTGTCGCTTTTAATTTGCCTTGTCTTAACTGACCACCTTAACACCTGCCAGCTTAGCTCTCTCCAAGTCAGCTTCTGCAGTAATTATGTATCACACTTTGGAAAAGAGACACTATTTACAGACCCTACTTGGGTGAATGGATATTTATCCACAACTGTTTGGCAGCTTCATTCCTGGATGCATGACAGAGTATGTCTGGTCTGTTTTCTGCCACTGTTACAGAATACCATGGACTGGGTACTTTATAATAAACTGGAATGTGTATGGTTTGTGGTTCTAGGGTCTGAGAATCCCAAGATCAAGGGGGTGTATGTGGTGAGGGCTTGTGGCATTATAATGAACTGGAAAGCATCACATCACGGTGAGAGAGTAAGTGAGATGGAGAGGAAGGAGCCCACTCCCTTGATGTAAGAACTACTCCATTCATAAGGGCAGCATTTTGGGGAACACATTCAAACCTATCACTCAACATTGCTAGGATGTGGGAGTGATGGGGAGAGGTTGTGAGGGGTTGCTGTGGTTCAAATATGTATTCCTTCCAACTTGTTGTTGAAACGTTGTTGAATACCCTTTGCGGTGGTATTAAAGAGGTAGGGCCTAGGAATGTGATTTATAAGTCATGGGTTGGTGCCTTCTAATGGAGCTCGAGGGAACTAGTGTAGGTCCTCTCTTTTGCCCATTCCTCCCTTCTAGAAGATGCAGCAATAAGACGCCATCTTGGAGGGAGAGGTTAGGCCCTCACCAGACACTAATACTTAATCTTTTTTTTGGAGAGGTTTTTGCTATAGGGCGCGTGCGCTTGCCAGATAGACAGAGAGAGACAGAGAGACAGAAAACGAGAATCCCCCCCCCAGTGGGGATGGTCATGCCACAATCCCTTCTCCTCCATTCTCCTCTTGGGATCTTGGGCACACACGCACACACGCCCGCCTGAGTTTTAAACCACCGGGTCTGGGACGACTACATGGGAATCGAGCGACATAGCCATTACGCTAACTGCTGGTCCCAGTCTTAAACTTACGGATTCTGGAACTGTGAGAAATAAATTTCTGTTCTTTATAAATTAGTCACTGGTATTTTGTTACAGCAGCACAGATGAACTAAGACAGGGGCACATGGTATGCCTCTCAGTGCCTTTAGGAATGACTGCTGGTCCTAGATCATCCAGTGGGAGTGTTATGCCTCGGGTGGAAATTTGGTTTTTCTCTAGTATGAGGAGAAGAGTAATCTGGCGTGGGAATTATAAAACTTTATGCGTATTTCCCAGAGCATTTTCAGGTTAACTTCCAGATTCTTGGTAAATGCACCCTTTTCTCTATGTACAGACATAGGGAAATACTTGTTCTATTATTTATTAAGTTTAAATTATGTGCCTCCATCTAATATTTATATGTTAAGGTTCTCACCCCCATTGTGACTGCATTTGGAGATGGAAACTTTAGGAAGGTAATTAAGGTTAAACGATGCCATAAGGGTGGCGTCCTAATCCTGTAGCACCGGAGTTCTCTCTATTTCCATGTACACACAGAGGAAGGTTCATGTGAGGATACCGAAAGGATATGGCTTTCTCTAAGCCAGAAAGAGAGAGCTCGCCACAAATTGACCCTGCTGGCACCTTCATTTGGATTTACAGCCTCTAGAACAGTGAGAAAATATATTTCTGTTGTTTAAGCCACCCAGTCTATGGTATTCTGCTATGGCAGCCTGAGCAGACCAATTCAGTGAAGAAAATCTGTTTCATTATGGAAACAGGAAGAAAAGAAAGAGTCTGGCATGATATGGAGCAATTGGTGGAGTGTAAGAAAAGAATATCCATTTGACTTGGCTTTGGAAAAGGCTCCTTCAATTAGCACAGGTTTATTGACACAGGATTATGTTTTGCTCTTTGTGGGTCTAGTCATACCATTTGATCTGCTGAGAAGAGCATTTCCTGAGTCATCATATTTTAAATATTCGAGCCAACCCTCTATCCTAGTGGTTGATGGAGCTAGGTACCACATGGCCAACCAAGGTTCAAATCCCAGGCAGCTTGAAAAATACGCCGGGCTCATGTATGTGCATAACCCAAATCCTGATGAGATGGAAAAATGGAAGAAAAGAGATAGTGAGGTGACCAGGCCCCATTGATAGGTGCTTTCTCACTCCCCCCACCTCTGTCTCTGTCTTTATCTGATGAGTAAATATGACCTCTGGAAAGTAAGAAAAAGTTTAAACCATTTTAAAAAATTATGCTGGGCCCAGCAGATGGCATAGCGATTATATCGCTTAACTCCCACATGGCTATCCACAGTTCGAGTCCCAGAACCAGTGGCTTGAAACTCATGCTAGGCATGTAAGATCCCAGGAGGAAAATGGAGAAGAAGGGATTACAGTGTAGCCATCCCCCTTTGGGGGGTGATTTCTCACTTTCCCTGTCATTGTCTCTCTCTCTCTCTCTGGCAAGCCCATGTGCTCTAAGACAAAAACAAACAAACAAACAAAAAAACAAACAAAAACCTCATTAAAAAGTATGCCAAAGGGCACATGTGAGAAACAGAGCTATAATGCAAGAGAGAGAAAACACTTCACAATGGGGTCTGGTCACACTGCAATCCTTTTCCCTTCAGTTCTCGATCCTGTCAGGATCCTCGGAATGCTTATGTTTCTAGTATGTAAGCTGCTAGGGTCAGGACTCAAACCCTCGTCAGCCACGTAGGATCTGGTTTCCTCTGGGCAAAATTTAACTGCTGTGATGCAGGGCAGGCCCATCATATTTTTTTTTTTTTTTGGAGAGAGTTTTCACTGTAGGGCGCGTGCGCTCGCCCGACAGACAGAGAGAGACAGAAAGTGAGAAATCACCCCCCAGGGGGGATGGTCACGCCGCAATCCCTTCTCCTCCATTCTCCTCTCGGGATCTTGGGCATGCACGCACGCACACGCGCCCGGCGTGAGTTTTAAGCCACCGGGTCCGGGACACGAACCACGGTCGACTACGTGGGAGTCCAGCGACATAGCCATTACGCTAACTGCTGGTTCCCAGGCCCATCATATTTTAAATGTTAGTACATTTTAAAATTTTTATAATTAAGCCTTCAGACAAAGTTTAAGCCATATAATTAAATAATTGCATGTATAATCCAATTATAAAAAATTGGATATATATGTAAATCTACATAAAATAAAAATATTTCAAATTTTAATAGTGTGAAAATGAAAGGTAAAGCTGATAAGCTAGAAGATGGTGGAGAAGGAGAGAGTTGGAGTGAAATGCAGGGAACTAATAATTCCTCATTTTCTACATTGTAAAGTTGAGAAATACTATCTGAAGTAGATAGATTAAAAAATAAAAGATGTAGTTTTTCTCTTTTTAAAAAAAATTGGGGGGGCCAGCAGGTAGTATAGTGGTTGAGGTACTGGACTCCCATATGGATGACCACGGTTTGAGTCCTGGACTTGGTGGCTTGAAACTCAATGCTGGGAATGTGTGCGTGTGTGTGCTCAAAATCCTGAGAGGAGGAGAAGGGATAGTGGAGTGGCCATTCCCCCTGGAGGGGTTGATTTCTCACTTTCTCTCTGTCTTTTTGGTGAACACATGCACCCTGTAATAAAAATAGCTCTTAAAAAAGAAAGAAAGAAAGAAAGAAATTGCCAAAGGGGGTGTGCACTTGCCAGAGAAAGACAGAAGAGAGAGAGAGAGAGAGAGAGAGGGAGAGAGAGAGAGAGAAAGTGAGAAAGCATCTCCCATGGGGAATGGTCCACCCAAAATCGCTTCTCCTGTGTTTCTTTCTTTTGGGATTTTAGGCATGCACACACACACACACCTGGCATGTTTCTCAAGCTGTTGGATCCTAGGTTCAAACCATACAGTCAGCTATATGGGTTCTAACTCACCACACCCAATAAAGTTCTTTAAAGTAACAAAGATTACCAGTAATAGAATAAAAAATAAAAAATGCTAACAAGTTCTTGGAGGAGAAATAGCTAGTGAGTTAGAGCTCTCATTATTTATAAAGTAGGACCAACAGACATCCCTGAGGCTGACATACGAAGAAATAGAAGTACAAATGGTTTTCAAATGGAGGACTAACCCCGTGGCCTAGTGGTTAAGGGAGCTAGATTACCAACAGCTCAATTTCAGTCCTGGTCCCAGACACTTGAAAACATGCTGCTCACAATCCCAACAGGATGTAGAAATGCCTGGGGTGGGGGTGCTTTCTCCCTCTCTCTGTCTCTTTATTGCTCTTCAGCAAGCACAGGTGTACCCTAGCAATGAAAAAAAAAGAAAGACAATTACAGAATCACAGAAAGTTAATGAAAAATGTGTATCATGAAAAAACTATACATGGATTTCAAAGGGTTTTTTTTTTTTGCATCAACATAAACTTGTAATTTATCCCATTTTTCATGAATATTTAGAAGTCTTCTCATCTAAGTATACTGTTTTGAAATAAAATTCCAAACATTCTAAGCAAGTGGTGTAGGAGCCTCTGAAAAGAACCAATCAATGGACCTTCTCTTCTCCATCCAGTTTCTAAACAGATCGAAGAATCAGGCAAGGAGTAAGGCTGATGGAAGATTCAAATGTTATTTGCTACTTCATTATTAATAGAGGCTAAGTTGCAGTACATGGCTTTCTGTGAGAGCTAAAGAGCATGCTTAATGTACTTCAGGAAGAGACCCAACACAGAAAAGTGTTGGACCTGGGCAGGCCTTCCCCCATTTCTGGAATAGCCCATACCTAGAAAAGCAGCAGAGAAGCAGAGAACGCTGTCTCCACTGGGACATCAGCTCCCAGGAGAAAGAAAGGAGCTGAGCCAGGCATGTGTGGTTTATTGCTATTTAATTCACCACTCAGATTAAGCCTTTTCTCTCTCTTTTTGCTCTTTCTTTTTCTTTTTTTTTTTTAAAAAATTTGTTTTTCTTCCACAGCAGAGTGGAGAGAGGCTAGGAATATCCTATCCAGAGGCTTAAAGAAACATCAAGGTCAGAGATTTCCCCTTAACAATTGCCTCTAGGAAGTTAAACATGCCTTGGATGTGGGGTGGATAGGGGAAGAATTTACTTTTCATTTTATACCTCCTTTGTCTTGTTGCACCGGAGTGACATAATACTATTAAAAGAATTTTGGCAGAATGTGAATAGAAGGTAAGGGTAAATGAGGGTTTACTTTGTCCTATTTTGTTATTATTTTGTTCCTTTTTCATCTCTCCTGGAGATTTAGGTTGGGCTAACCACAAAGAGAAGATGATGAAAAGATTAAATAGAATGGAATAAATACTAGCTCAATACTATAAGTCAGTTTTCCTGAATATTTATCATCAAGACACATTGTCTCTAACCTCAACCCACTTCCAGAGATACCTTCATTTTGCCCACTAAGATGTAAGCCTGAGATGACAGCTACCTTGTCCTAATTCTCAATATTGTTGTTCTATTTATCTGTGGGAATATAGCCTCCCTTCTCTTCCTTCTTCTTTAAATGATAGTGAGTACATGCATGAGGGAGAGACAGAGAGACGGAAGCACCCTCACAGGATCTCATTATACTATGATACCCTTTCCCCAACCCTCAACCTCTTTAGGATGTGGGCACATGTGTGCCTGCCTGGCATGTGTGCAGGTCAATCCATGGTCAGCCATGTGGCTTCCAGCACTGTGGTCCAGTACATTACAAACTGAGTGACCTAGGAGGGTCATATGTGAATGAATTTTAACAATGGGAAGAATCTGGGGAGGACCCCCAGGTCTTCTGAACAGACTAATGTGAACTACTCTAACAACCTTTGTTTGACCCTTATACATCACTCTTTATTCCATTTATTTCTCCCACTCCATTGTACTAAGGAAAGGTTTATTTAACGCACAGAACTAAATATCCCTTCTTCCCCTTTTTTTCCGGGTGATCAAAGTGATCAAGAACTTGGCATTCACAGTGTCTTCATCAGGGTGGTGGTTACATAGGTAATATACATGTGTGAAAATTTACTAGGTTGCATACTTAGGATGAATACTTTTCATTTATTCAATTTATGATATATGTTATACAGCAATAAATTTGGAACAAAACAAAACAACAAAACTAGCTTTAGGCAGTTTATATCTCTGCCAGAGATTGGTACAAGAGCAAATATTATGCTCCCGCTAGACTTTTAATCTGGCAACCCCTTGTAGCTAGGGCGTTGGAACCCACTACAATCTGTCAGTTTTTCTGCATTTTTCAAATATTTATTTTCCTCTAGGCTTACTAAATGCTTTCAGTGCACAAATTTTTTCTTTACTAGATCTGTCTAATTACAATACAAACTTTAAAATCCATACACACAGTCACGCACGATTGTTACATGTTGCTGCATTAAAACTCCTGCTTCTGCATGACAAAACACCACAGTAAGATAAAAATACAGATGAAATAATAAAAAAAGAAATAAAAATGGGGAAAATATTCATAACTGAAATCACAGGCCTTTTACCTATGAGAGTCCTAGTCAGTTTATAAAGGACCAAGCACCCCATAGAAAAATGAGCAGAGAATATGAACAATCAATTTCATCAACTGTAATGTCCCTCCCACAGGAACTCTTGTCAACTTCAGTTACAATCAGAGAAACAAAATGGAAACTACACTGAGATACTATTCTTCAAGCTGTCAGACTTAATAAAATCCAAAGGTTCGACAGCACATGGAGATGAACTCTGCCATCCATTGCTTGGGAGGGTAGCTTCTACAGCCTTCATAGAGGACAGTTTAACAGTAACTGTCACAGTTATGAATAAATATGCCCTTGGCGCTAGTAGTTTGATTCTTAAGAATTTATATGTAAGATACATTTTAGACAGGCAATTAAATAAAAGGAGGAGGAGGGACAAAAAATATATGTAGGCAGACATTTCACTTTTTTTTTCTTAATACTTGAACCTTATAAACACAATAGCTATTCAAAACAAAAAAGAGAAATGAATCAAAACTACCCTGATAATTATAACCCTTCTTTGTGGCCCATAATGGATAAAATAGGTGCAGACTTAGCTCATTACCAGGAAAAAAAAATCCTTCCTCAGAGTTAATTATAAACACACTCAACATTTAGAAATGGATGGAAGGATGAAAAATATTTATCTTTTCTCTTGGGTTGCTTTTTTTTCTTTTTTAAAAAATTTGCCAGAAGTCGTGTGTACTCACCAGAGAGAGGAAAAGTGAGAAAGTACCCCCTATGGGGCAGGTCACTTTCCTTCATCTTTCCTCATTTCAAGAGTTTAGACATGTGCACACATGCCAGCATGTTTCTCAAGCTGCTGGGTCTGGGACTGAAATTGTGCAGTGAGCCATGTGGGATCCAGCTGTCCTAACCACCATTCCATGGGTCAGTGTTTGGGTAGTTTTTCACTTAGGATGCTGTAGAATGTCTCCCTTAGTTTCCTTTCTTGCTTTTATTCCCTTTTACTTCTATGACCCTTGTCCCATCTCCTGATGATGGTACCCTGTTTAATCTGGATCTTCCCTCTCCATGGGGGGGGGGTAGAGGGAAGCTTTTTTCTTTCTTGTACTAAGTATTTCTTCCAGAGTGACTTTCTTATACTAAGAATTTCTTTAAAACTTATTTTTTAAAACATCCCTTCTCTGACGTGAGGGTAGGAAAGGATAGGAAGAGACGGCAACCCCTACAGGGACTAAAGCTCCACACAGCCTCCATAACCACATATTCTTGCTCTCCTGTCTGGCCCATCTTCCAGAGCGCCTACTCCAGTATGCACATAAATCCAGTCCTCAATCTATAATAGATTAAAAAATGTAGACATCTTTAAAAACTATGAAAAATTTATCAATAGATCTTATAAATTTTATTCCCAAATATTTCCTGAATTCTCCACTTCTTTTCAGCCCTGCTGTCAACACTTTAACCCAGATAATCACTATCTCTATATCATCTATTGCAATACTACCTCCATCTTATCTCTTCATGCTCCTAATTCTCTTCCACGTTCTTCAGTTGTTTTTGTTTTGTTTTATTGTGAAATATTGGGTTGTCGAAAAAGCATTTTGGCATAGAAAAATAAGTCATGACTTTTCCAACAATCCAATATAATGCTCCCACAGAGATATGCATGGCCTTGATGCCTTCCTGGACGGCCTTGATGCCTTCCTGGATCACCTGTACCAGGGGCACACCTGTCCCCAGGTACAGTGAACAATGGCTACTGATGAGTGATAGCTGCCCTCTTCTCTGGAGAATTTCTGTCTGCCGCATCCAGCTGCCTCACCTGGATGGCCAATGTTGCCTGAACATTTTGACCTCATTTGTACAGACCTAGGCCCATGACTGGAACAGGAAACAAAAGGATTCCCCTTTAGCCTCAAAGGAGATTTACTCTGTGGTACAATTTGAGCTCCAGAATTCCCCACAGGATCAGAATCTGGTCTCCGAAGATGACATCCTTGGTTAGCTTTTACCCTACTCCACCTTGTTTTCCCTCATCTTCTCTTCCTCAACTCAGAGCACCTCCTTAGTAAATTACTTGAATAGAAATCTTTGACTCAGGATTGCTTCTAAGAAAACCCACCCAAGATTATGCAAAAAATACAATCCTCTAGGGACCAGCAGATGGCATAATGGTTTTGTCGTTGGACTCATGTAGTCGACTGGTATTCGAGTTTCAGACCCAGCAGCTTGAAACTCATGCTGGGTGTGTGTGCCTGAAGCCCCCAAATCATGAGAGGAGAATGGAGGAGAAGGAATTGTGGCGTGGCCATCCCTCCTGAGGGTGATTTTGCGCTTTCTGTCTCTCTGTCTCTCTTTGTCTCTCTGGCAAGTGCATGAGCTCTATAGCAGAAATCTCTCAAAAAAATTCCTCTAGTTTGTGCATGCAAGCAAACCAGAGAAACACCCTTCATGGTGTTCAATCATGTTGCAAAACCCCTCTCCTAGTCCTACAGCCCGCCAGGATCCTGGGCATGCATGCATGTTTTCAGTTCCACTGAGTTGGTGACTTCAACCATGGTTAACATGTGGCTTCAAACTCCATAGTCCTGTACATTACCAGTTGTGCCACAGAGGTTGGGCTACTTATCACATTATTATAAAGTAGTCATTGTTAAGAAAAAAATGTATTCAGGGGTTGGCCAGATATCACAATGGCTAGGCACTGTGTAGAGGAAGTCAGAACCCATGGGCTGACGGGGGTTTGAGTCCTGGTTCTGCAGGTTAGAAAAACACACTGAGTGTGGGCACATGCATACACAGGGTACTGACAGGATGGAAAATTGGAAGAAAAAGAATTGTGGTATGACCAGCCCTTGGTGGGGATTGCTTTCTCTCTCTCTTTCTTGCACATGAGCCTTCTGGGAAAAAAAGAAAGAGAGAAATATATTGCAATAGAAGGAAGGAGAGAGATAGAGATAGAGATAGAGAGATAGAGAGATAGAGAGAGAGAGAGAGAGAGGAGGGAAAGAAAAAGAAAGAGAAAGAGGAAGGAAGAAGGGAAAGAAGGAAAGAAAAAAAGAAAGGAAAATAAAAGAAGTAAAAGAAGTGAAAATTTATCCAAAACTTAGAAATAAGGCAATGGGGAGGCAACACTTCTTTTTGATCACTTGTCAGCAGGGCAGCCCAATGATTACTTCATTATCTAAGGAAAGTAGTTCTTAACCTTTTGCGTGCCCAGTGATCGCTGTTATGTGCTGAATTATATCCCTCCCCAATTCTGTATATTGAAGCCCTACTTTTCAGCACCTCATAATGTGGCTATATTTGGAGATAGGGCCTATGAAAAGATGATTTAGTGAAAATGAGATTCTTAAGACAGACCCTAATCCAATATTATTGGTGTCATTATATTGTTAGAAAAGTCACTATGCATTTTTGCTTTGCTTTGTTTTCTTGTAGAGGCTCTTCACAGTTCAGAAATTATCTCATGTCTATTTCACTACAATTTTATCAAGAATGAGCATTTAATTATATTAAATATTTCTTTGGAATCCTTTAAAAAAAGAACATAAAAAAATACATCATGACTTTCCTCACAACCTAATATTATAATAAGAGGACATTTGGATCCAAAACAAAAAAGAAAAAGACACCTAGGATGTCTTTGCACAGAGGAAAGACCATGGGAGGACATGAGAAAAAGGTGGCCACCTGTGAGTCAAAGAGAGCGTGCAGGAGAAACCAACCCGCCACCACTTTGCTCCCCACAAAGGGTGCAAAGTCCTGCTCTAGCCCTCAGCCTGGCTGATATCTCTGATGAACACGATCATATTTAATCATTAGTGAATCATTGTAGAGCTCCTCTCAGTTGTAAATGAATTTTAAAGAAGGGCCCACAAGCCGCTTTCCATAGCTATGTGGTCTGAGACCACTGAATCATGGTTGTGCTTTTGGTATTTGATGGGTAACTGTGCTTAGAAATGTCTGAAGTGAGAATTTTTGTTCCTTGAATCCACAAATTGCCAGAGATGAGAGGTTGTTTCTTGAGTATTGAGGAGGTTTTTCTTTTCTAGGGACACTCACTACCTGAAAGTTTTCTGATTTAATCAAAATAATAAGGTTTCTGAAGGAAACCTTTTTACAGAAGATAAATGGGGTCCTTGATGATAATGCAGAGCACAACATGGCTTCTCACAAAGAACAACATGAAGGTATCAGGGTTGGGAGTGGGTAGGAGAAGAGAGGAAGCAAAAATCTCCCCAAAACAGAGCAAGGAGAAAGTTGAAAACTAGAAGATATCTAAGGAGGAATAACAGGAGTCCAGAGAACAGCTAGCACATCTGGTCTTCCTGGTAAGACAGTGGAGCCCTGAACCTACCCAATGCCAGTGATCACAGAAGTTAACTTGGCAGAATGGGAGCTGACCAACAAGCAAACGCTTCAGTGAGGAGTAATCTAATGAACTATTGTCTCTCCACACAATGGGGTGATTTCTAGCTTTAAAGGAATGAAGATTATCTCTCTGTACTTCTATGGAGTGATCTTCAGAATATATATTTTTAAAAAGTAAGGTGACAACCCTCAGAATGGGGGATAATTTTTGTTAATTGTGCCTCAGATAAGGGACTGATAACCAGAATACACAGGGAACTCAAGCAGCTTACTCGGAGGAAAATGATTAACCCAAATTAAAAGATGGGAAAATGAGCTGAATAAACAACTCTCTAAGGAAGACATACAAATAGCCAAAAAGCATATGAAAAAATGCCGAACATCCTTCATTGTAAGGGAGATGCAGATCAAAACCATAATGAGATACAACCTAACCCCAGTCAGAATGGCGAAGATTAAAAAAACAAATAAGTGCTGGAGGGGATGTGGTGAAAGGGAGAACACCCTACACTGTTGGTGGGAATGTAAACTGGTCCAGTCACTGTGGAGAATGATATGGAGGTTCCTCAAAGACCTTCAGATGAACTACCATATGATCCAGCAATTTCACTCCTGGGTAGCTACCCAAAGAATAGGAGAGCACTCAGTTGGAAAAGCGCTTGCACATCTATATTCATTGCAGCCATATTCACGATTACTAAGACATGGAACCAACCCAAATGTTTGTCCACAAACAGATGAATGGATTGAAAAATTTTGGCACATACTCCATGGAATGCTATTCAGCCATAAAAAACAAGGTCCTGGAATTTGATAGAAAGTGGACCAATATGGAAGACTTGTTGCTGAGTGAAGCAAGTCAGGCTATGAAAGAGAGACATTGCATGTCTCCACTTAACATATATCGACTGTCTGCACTCTATGGTAGAGACTGAAGGACTGGAAAACATAAAAGTATTAAAAGTTGTAATGGACACTAGAGACAAAGTAGAAAGAGAGTGTGG
>NW_006159522.1:131233-135435 GCF_000334495.1 Tupaia belangeri chinensis | reverse complement strand
CTATTTAAATAAAAAATAGGAATAACAAAAAAATTATAAGTAAGGTGAGTAAAATCACAGATTGTGTACTATTATTTATCTAAGAGAGGGCCATGAATACATATATTGGGCTGTCGGGAAAGTTATAACATATTTTTCTGTGTAAAAATGCATCATTGACTTTCCCGACAACCCCATATATGCATATTTATTTAAGCAACAGGAAACTAAAGAAAATGATCACTAATAGGGGAAGGAATAGGATGAGAAAAGGAATAAAGGCTGGTTTTTCTGAAATATACCTTGTTTTATAGTTTCTTTTTCTTTCTTTCTTTTTTTTTTTTTTTTACTATTTTTCTTTTTTAATTTGCCAGAGAGCATGTGTGTTCACTGGAGAAAGAGAGAGAGAGGGGGAGAGAGAGAGAGAGAGAGACAGCACCCCTCTCCAAGAGGAATTGTCATGCCATAATACATTCTCCTCCATCTTTCACTCCTTTTGGGATTTTGGCACATGTGCCTGGTGTGTTTCTCAAGCCTTGGGGTCTGGGACTTAGACCACAAGGTTGACCGAGTGGGATCCAGCTTCCTTAACCACCAAACCATAGGCTGGCTTTTGTTTTGTAGTTTTGGTTTTGCAAACATGTATCTGTTTTACACAATTTTAAAACTAAAAAAATTAAATAAAAAGCTCCTAAAAATAGAAATTAAGAAAAAAACTAATGAATTTGACTGTATCAAGTTAAAGGCATAATCCATAGAACAAGTAACTGTTCTAAGTATCTTTATAACAGTTATAGAATGGAAAGGCATTATTGATGAAAAACTTTTAGCCAATGATCAGAATTTATTTGGGCTCACTGTTGAGTTTGTTAAATGGTGATTTGTTTTTTAGAAAAAAATTAAATTTAGAAATTCATGGACATGAGTCAAATAAAAAATTATAAAAAATAGTACTGTAAACGAGTATTCCTTCTAACAAGTTATCTCCTAGGATACATTAATTCTAATAGTTTATTGTGTATTCCTCCACAGATATTCTAAATATATTTGCAGAAAATATATGTCACAAATAGTAGTGTATTATATAATTATTGAGTAATACTTAGCTTTTTCAGTGTTGTGATTCCTTTTTAGGGATTCTTTTTACCTCTGGACTGTCATTTATACAGTCGGTACAGGAAAACAATTCTGAAATATTTGTCTTATGTCTATTTTTTTCTTTGGTTTTGAAAAATTATTTGATTTTGACAACTCAAGCAATTTTGTTTTTCCAGATGAATACTCAGAGAGCTGTGTAAATAAAAATTTAAACTAATATGTGCATAAATCCACAGAAAGATTTTAGTAAACATTTTGCTTTGGGTTTTAGCAGCGTTGTGAAATTGACATTTAAAAATTTAATAACACTGTACAATCGAGCTTTTGCCTTCATCTCCCTGGTTGCAGAATTGTAGGGGATGTTTAATCAGTAGCTATCTTGACATAAGTGACTGTATTAGATGCTGCTAGGAGAAAGAATTCTCCCTTTCTCAAGAAAGGATGTCACTTTCTTTGCCAGCCTAATCCTTCCAGAAATGTTTGATTTTTTTTTTTTAAAGTTTATTTCTGAGAGGAAGATGGAGAGAAAGAGAAAAACAAGCACCCTCAACAGGGTTTCATGACACCATCTCTGTTCAACCTTCCCAGGCTGGATCACGGGCACAGGGTCAGAGAACATCAATTGAGTGGAGACTGAGTCTGTTATCACTCAGTGGATCCAGCTTCACTTGAGTAGCACATCATGGCTGCACTACTGAGCTGGTTTCCAGGAGCATGTATTCTAGCTTCTCTTCTTGACATCTCTCATTGGAGAAGGTCCTGCTGCATGACAGCCACTCTCACAACCTTTTCATGGAGGCCCTGTTTCAGGAGCTGCAGCAGTTTCCTCAGCAGTTGCAACTGCTTCAAGAGAATATTGGTGGGGCCAGCAGGTGGTGTGGTGGTTAAGGTGCTGCACTCCCAAATGGTTGACTGGTTCTAGTCCTGGACCCAGTGGCTTGAAACTCATGCCAGGTGTGTGTGTGTGTGTGCATGCCCAAAATCTTGAGAGGATTGTCTTTCTCTTTCAAGAAATTAACAAACTAAAAAAACACAGACAAAAAGTGATGAAAAGATGTCTTAATAGTAAGTTTGTTGTCTTCCATTATGTGCAGCTGTGTCTTGAAGTGAGGGCATGACCTGTATCAACTCTGAAGTATCTTTGGGGTCAACATGTGGTTTTACAGAAGGTCAGTCTCGTATTTGGGTTTTCAATGGTTGCATACAGTAGAAGGGTCATCAGTAGGAATATATTCAGACAATCCATATTTGGCATTTTTATTGAGACAGAATTTCATCCACATGAACTCTGATGTTGCTGTGAAGGGAGGTGACAACACAGAAGAGAAACATATACCAGTTGATGAAAGAGTTAACAGGACATAGGTGCAAAGAGATATTGGCAACTCCACATATTCAAGTAGGTAGAGGAAGGCGTAGGTGGAGAAAGTGGTTTTCTAAGAGGATTCCAAGTATTTATAAGACCCTCAGGTATTTTTGTTTTCATTGCCAGCTGTCAGCATAGCTGTTTAACTCAGGCCAGCTTGTTTTATCTTCCTCAGCCTGTTATGTGACATATAAAACAGGAATAATGTCTACCTGTTATCATGATGATAATAAACACAAACAAGCTACTTACCTGTTTCAGTTGAGGTTCTCTTGGTGTAAAGATCAGAGACTCATTCAAATGACCTTAGGAAAAATAAAGATTTATTGAAGAATACTAATACATGGGAAAACTAGACAACCAGGATCAGAGGAAGTGAGGTGCCTGCCTGAAAGATACACTTTCTCTCAATTTCTTTTTATCATGTTTTCTCCCCCTTTCTCTACATGTTTTTTCGATTCTTCTCTTTCTGTCAACCAGTTCCTTGTTTTACAGATTATTTGAATGGCCTCTCTCATCCCTAGCCAATGTAGTTAGTCACCCAGAACCAGCACTCATCACTAATGGGTAATCATCTATGTCTTTTGATTTACCTGCTGAGAGATATTTCTGATTGGCTGGATTCATCTTTTAAAGCAAAGAAAGAAGTCCTGGTTGTTGGCTGGGCTCTAGATGGGTTGTCTTCAGTTGACCTGGAAAGGAGGGGCAGGGTCTGGTGGGATGCTTCCCATAGAATGCAGTAAGAAACCTACATGGGTGTTCAGTTGGTGCTCCACAGAAGTTTATTTTCCGTCTTTCCTATTCTCTCTTTCCTGTATCAATTTCTTCAACACCAAGTCCTAAGGAGGGAATTATAGGTCCAGGATTACTGATGAGGGATGTTGGGAAGAGAGGCCCCTGTAGAGTATATCCTCTTTGTTTTCCATGCCAGTGGAGGAGGCTGGTGGTGAAATGATGAGCAATACTTTTGCACTCTTTGCCACACTATAACCAGGATGGATATATCCTCATTTAAGTGATTTTCTACAATGTTATGGGCAGCAGCTGTGACTAGTGAATTGAAAATGAACCATAAACATTATGAAAGATAACATCACAGTGACAAGATGTCTCTTGAAACCTAGTAAAATATATAATTAACTTAGCCTTCTAGAACTCCTTCAGACATTTGCTCTTGCCTTGCATAAGCATAGTACCTCGTATTTCTTTTATGACTAGAATTGCTGGTTTGATTAATTCCTTCATCTGCCGGACTCTGAGCTACATGAGGGGGAGGGGAGACTGTGTCCACCTCGTTCAGCTTCATAGCCTTGGTAACCACCACAGTAGCTGGCACATAGTAGATGCTTAATAAATGTTTTCTAAATGATAAACAAACTTATATATGAGGTTTACAAATGGAGCTGGCTTCCCCGAGAGAATCACTGAATCATTTATGCACTTACAAGCTGTGTTTTGCTTCATTAAACTTGTTATTGTACTTGCCTTTCATAAACATCGAGTAAGGATTATTATGGTGTATCCTTAGTTTATCTTTGGAAACTGTCCATTCAGAATAGTAATGTACATTGAATAGTTTTTTTGACCTCAGAAAGAGGGTACCCAAGTGAGAGGACTTGAGAAGGGGTTGAAATTCAGCCCCCACAAAATCCTGGGCTAGTGCCCATCAAGCCTGCTGTATAGACTTCATCAACTCAGAGCAAGAGATAATTGTTTCTGTTTGGTCTGTCAAGAAAAGATGGGTGCCTTTTTTTTTTTT
>NW_006159522.1:91625-131219 GCF_000334495.1 Tupaia belangeri chinensis | reverse complement strand
GAGAGGGGGAGAGGGGGAGGGGGGAGAGAGGGAGAGAGAGAAAGCTGCCAGGTCCGGGTCTCGAACCACTGTTGGCCATGTGGGAGTTCAGCAACCTTAACCACACCAACTGCTGGCCCTGAGGGTACCTTTTCTAACTGTCATAGAGGCACAGAATACATACACTAGGATGTTCTGTCCCACTTCATCCTGATGAATTCCTGATAGCTTTAATTTTGTTGAAGGACCCCATCGTCTTACCTATATGGTATTAATCTCATGGTGGCTTTAAAGGAAAATGGAAAAGAAAACAGATCCATCAGACAGAATTTTGAGCAGCATATCTGGTGCACTTTGCTAGGAAGTCAGTAAATGCACCAGTAGCTGATGTTAGAGACAACATTGGATGGGTATTGGAGTCACTGACCAAAAAGGTTTGGAAAAGACTATGGAGATAGAACTCTCAAGATAGGTTCATAACCTGAAAACTTATTTTTCACTCAAAAGCTCACAGAAGGGCTCAACCTCCTTTTGTTTTTTTTTCTTTAGTTGCCAGAGGGCACATGTACTTGCCAGAGGACAGAGACAGAGAGTGGGAGAAAGCACTTCCTGCAGTGGGGCATGGTGACTCTACAATCCCTTTTTCTCCATTTTTTACCCTGTTAGGATTTGGGGTGTGTGTGCACTTGGGTCTGGTGTCTTCCTCAAGCTGCTGGGGTCAGGTTGGAATCATGATAGGCCATGTGGGATCTGGCTCCCTTAAACACTAGGTATGAGGCTGACTCAGGGGATTTTATTTTTTAAATAAAAGCTTTCCTAAAGATGATTGAGAGGTGGCAGGAAACAGAGGTTAGAGTAATGCTCAAGTGCACTCATTAATCATGTGGCTCCCTGTTGGTAGCTGACAAACTTCTACAGGGAGAACAAGTCAGTGACTAACATAAGTCTTTGGGGTTATCACTGAAATCTTGCCTACTATGGGTATACATACTTTTTAAGAAGATCCTTTAAAAAAAAAGTTATTCATTATCATTCCTCAAAATCAAGTCTCTACTGCACTTAGCGTTATAACTGACACTGGGTCACTTGGAAAATGGAGATATGCATTATTTAAGGCATTTATTGACTTACTAGAAAATCTGGGAAGAAAATTTCTTTGTCAGGTGACAGGTCATCTTATTTTGTCTCTAGACTTTAATATAAACGTACCCTTTATGTACTTACACGTGCCTAACCATGATGGCCCAATCACGATGTCCCAACAAGGAAAAGTGAAAAATTCAGTAACTGTTCCAGACAATTGCTGACCTGTTTATATTGGCAGTGATTATCCTTGTCGAAGACAAAATAGAATATTCTGGGCAATCATTTCCTAAAGCCAATTTTAAGTTTAGCTTGGAATGTTTTCTCTATTACTATTTTGCCAGGATTCAGGGGTGGGTAATGGTGAGAGGCAAGTTTATTATTATTATTATCATCATCATCATCATCATCTTCTTGCTTGTGTGTTCACATTAGCCAAGAGTGAGGGAAGTAATCAACTTGTGTCTGGCTATTGGCTAATCTGCTTATGCAATTGCTTCTGCTATTACTGAAAGCCAAGAGGGTGGAAATGATCCAAGGTAAAACATTATTTAGCAGAGACCTACAGTGGTGTGCCTTCAACTTCAAAAGCAAATTACTTTTCCATGTTCTGAGCCTAGATTTCAATATTTTCCTCATTAACTCTGGACCATGGTTTGAGAACAAATTGCTCCAGACTGAACCAAATTAAGGTCAAGCCTATTTTCACACCTGAAAATTAGGACGTTCTTTAGAAATATAAGCTGTCAAAAATCCAGTCCAGATAGTATTTCTAAACATGTGTCTTGGATTTAGTCATGTCTAGGTCGTTCTGGAGAAACAACATGGCAGCAGTACTAGTGCTTGTGTACTGGAATGTTGTGATTTTGGTATCAAGACCACATAAACCACAAGACAGACATCCTGAACAATATTCACCTCTGTTATTGTCTGCTTTAAGAAACTAGAATCAGTGCTAAGAAGTGGAAGGCAGAGTATAACCAAAGACCCAAGAAATAAAAATAAAGTAAAAAAGAAGATAGGGTCAAGCAAATGTTATGAATTATGTCCTTTCATATAGCCATGGCTAGTCTGCGTAATAAGTGGTCAGCAGCAGCAGCATTAAAAAATAAGTTTACTGGTTTGTTGCTTTCATCATGGGGAAGCCATAAAACATGGTCATAAAGTCCTCTTTCAAAAATCGTCTGTGGTCTATTTTCTAAATAGAATTGAGGCAGAAATCTACAGGAAGATAGGTTCTCAGATTTTCTTTTTTAAGTGTGTTTATTTTTGTCATTAGAGAATACATATATTTAATTTTTAATGGGTACCCAGATAATGGACAGGATGGGAAGGTGGTGGAAAATGACGGAATGTAGTTTATCACCACTATCTGGGGTGGTACTACCCATTGTGGTAGCCATGGGCCACCTGGGACTATTGACCACTTAAAATGTAGCTAATGCACCTGGGGAAGGGACATTTTAATTTAAATTAAAAAATGGAAACTCAATTTAGAAATTGACAAACAATTCATTTTCATCTTTATTCAAGTTTCTGGAACTTAGTTTAGGCTTATTATCCATCACTGGGGCTCTTGCTATTGCTTCTTAACCTTGTTCCTATTCCTAATCTTACACTCTGTGTGAAGCCAGTCTCCAAAGAGCTGCCAGTTAAAATTTCAACTTTGTTTTTTTAAGTATAAAAGACAAACAGAAAAGTCCATTGTAAGTAAACACTCTGATGTCTTACAAAGTGAACAGAACTTAGTAAACAACCAACCAAGTAAAACAATAAGAACACTAAGTACCCCCATTCACGATCCCTTTTGGTGTCTTCCCCTTTCCTTCTCCTTCCAAGGTAACAATATCCTTACTTCTACTACCATAAATTAGCTTTGCCTGTTTTATATAAATGGAATCAAGAGTGTGCATTCCTTTGTGTCTGGTTTGTTTTCCTTAGTATTATGCTTGTGGAGTTCATCCAATGTTGTACTGTGTATCTAGAGTTCATCCATTTTCACTGCTATATACCAATTTAGTATATAAATACCCACAATTTATTTGTTCATTGTACTCTTCATGGACATTTTGGTTGTTTGCAGTTTTAGCCTAAAACTGCTTTGAATATTCACAAATGTGTTTTTGTGCACATGTTTCTGCAGCACTGATGGCTAGCAGAGTTACTGGATAATACAATATGCATATTTAGAAGATACTGCCTATTTCCCAAAGTAGTTTTTTTTTTAATCAATTTACATCTCTATGAGTGGTGTATGAGTTTACTCACCAATATTTGATATTATCAATCTTTCTACGTTGCCTCATTCTATGAATATTTAATGTTATACTGTGTTTTTTTTTTTTGCATTTTTGATAAGGTTCAGTATATTTCACATAAAATGTTTATTAGAAATTTGTCTTTTAAAGTGCCTGCTCAAGTCTTTTGCTCATTTAAAAAAAAATTTAATTAATTTTATTCATTCATTTTTAAAATTGATCAGACACATACACACACACACAAAGAGAGAGAGAGAGAGAGAGAGAGAGAGAGAGAGAGAGAGAAAGCCACCAGGTCCGGGACTTGAACCATGGTCAGCCATGTGTGAGTGTCCAGTGCCTTAACCACCACACTGCCTGCTGGTCCCAACTTCTGCTCATTTTTCTAGGCATTGTCTGTCTTTCTTTTACTGATTTGTGGTCTTTATATATGAACTATATGTTTTCCATTGTTGCTTTGTTTTTCGTTCTTAAAGCTCTTTGATGAACAGAGGATATTATTTTAATAATTTATTTCATCATTGATATCTTTCATGACCAAGGTTTTTTTGGGCCTGTTTGCTAAATCTTTCCTTACTCTTAGGTTTTGAAGATATTTTGCTAGTAATCTTTTAGAAGTTTTATTTTGCTTTTCAGTTTTGATCTACAGTCACACCTGAAATACAATTTTGTAAATAGTGTGAGGTGAGGGCTAAGCTTTTCCTTTCGATGATTATCCAGTTGCCCCATTGTAATTTATGAAAAGATCATCCTTCCCACACTGCTCTGAAGTACCACTTTATAAGGAATGACAAACTTGTCGTAATTTGCCTGGGACATTTCCCAGCTTCATGTTTGAAAGTTTTGTGTCTTGGGAACAGTCTGAGTCTCAAAAAGACTGAGATGAATGGTCACCTTATTTTTGTCATAAGTCATGTGTAGGGATCTCTTTCTGAATTCTCTTTTCTGAGCACAATAAGTCCATCCTGTCTTACTTACTTTAGTTTTTATAAAAGTCTTGTTATCCTGTAGTTCATAGATAAAGTAAGTCATCATCTATCTTGTTTGTTATTTCCAAGAGTCTTGGTTATTTAAAAATTTTTTCTGTTTGTTTTAGAATTTACCTTCTCAATTCATACAAGAAATAATTACAAGACTGGGATTGCATAAATCCTATAGATCAGCTTGAAGACTGAACAGGTATTTATAATACTGAGTATTCTAAGGCATAATTTACTTGTATCTTCTTTAATATAACATTTTGTGGCTTGTGTTGAAATCTTGTGCATCTTTGATTTTAAAAATATTGTATTGAATTTCTAGGTTTATTTCTAGAAAACTAATTTTTATTATTGAAATGATTTTAAAATGTTATATTTTTGTACTTGTTCCTGGTGTATAGATATACACTTATGTTTTGTATATTGACTTTATATTTGGAGAACTTGCTAAACTCACTTATTCTAAAAGTTCATATGTAAGTTAAACATTCTTACATTAATTATTTTGGATATCCCACACAGATAAACAGGTGGCTGGCCCACATCCCTGCTTTGGTCCGTACTTCTTTTCCTGGAAGGGAATATTTTTGTCTGCCCTATGGTGTGTGCTTGATGCCTGATGACTGTGGCAGGTCCAAATTGCTGTTCTTGGGCACAGTGTGAGTCTGGAGTTTTCCAAAGCTGTCCCTCCTTTCCTGCATATCCTATAAATTGAGCCTATCATGCCAAATTCATTTTCAGGACACTGTTCTTTCATTTGTTTCCATCTGGTGTCATCTTCCTTCAGTCTGAAAAATTTCAACATTATCTCATAGTGTGAGCACTCAAGGAAAAATTCAGCTTATCTGAAAATATCTCACCTTCACTTTCAATAAGATTTTCACTTACAGTGGATATTCACTATTTTTTCTTGTCTTTCTTCCAACACCTTTTAGATGTTATTCCACTATTTTCTAACTTGCATATTTTAATGACTTTTTTTCCCTATGTCACACACTTTTCCTATTTTGTTCTCTAGTAAAACATTTTAGGTTTTGTAGGTTATGTGGTGTTGATCATAACTACTTGACTTTGCCACTGTAGTGTGAAAACAGTCATCGGTGATATGTAAGCAAACAGAAATGGCAGAGTTCTAATAAAACTTTATTAAAAAAAAAGAAGAGACATAAGAGATTTGGCCTAAGGGCTACAGTTTGCCAACCTCAGTTCTACAAGTTGTTATGTTCATTTTCTCAGTTGCTTTTAAGAGTTTCTCTTTATCACTGTCCTTAAATAATTTGGTTATGATGTGCCTTGGTATGGTTGGTTGTTTATTTTGCTGGGGTTTGCTGAATTCCTGGATCTTCTACTTCTCTTCGTTGTGTTCATGTTTTACTGTATATTCCTTTTAAGATCCTAGTTTGTACATTCCTTCATCTTCCTAATTTTCTGGATCTGTTTCTATTGATTAGTTTTTCTCCTGTATATGAGTTATATTTTTCTCCTTTGAGTACCTGATAAATTTTTTTTTTTTTGGAGAGATTTTCACTGTAGGGCGCGTGCGCTCGCCAGACAGAGAGAGACATAGAGACAGAAAGCGAGAAATCACCCCCCAGGGGGGATGGTCACGCCGCAATCCCTTCTCCTCCATTCTCCTCTCAGGATCTTGGGCACGCACGCACACGTGCCCGGCGTGAGTTTTAAGCCACCGGGTCCAGGACACGAACCGCGGTCGACTACGTGGGAGTCCAGCGACATAGCCATTACGCTAACTGCTGGTTCCCAGTACCTGATAATTTTTGATCAGTTGCTGAATACTGTGAATTTCAGTTTCATAAGTTCTGAGTTTATTGCATTACTTTAGGGAGTGTTAGACTGTTTTCTGTATGGAGTTAAATAACTCACAGATGCATTTGAACCTTTCAAGGCTTGCTTTTAATTTTTGTTGGGTGTAAAAATTAGACTTTACTTAAGGGCTAATTCAGCTCCACTACTAAGTCATGGCCTTTTCAAAGAGAAGTATAAAACACAACCCAGGATAAAAGTAGTTCAGGAGGTTGGCATGAAGACTTTAGCACACTGAAAAGTGAGCAGGAATTAGTCAACTGAAAGCTGGGAGGAGAAAGAGGCCATCAGGGGAACGATAAGCTATATTGAGACCTGCACATACAAAGGCGTAGTGATGGCAAGTACATAAACCTGAGTAAAACTGATGCAAGAACCAATACGATGGAGGAAGAATGGAAAGGCAAGGATG
The DNA here is from genome assembly GCF_000334495.1 of Tupaia belangeri chinensis. Taxonomy (NCBI): domain Eukaryota; kingdom Metazoa; phylum Chordata; class Mammalia; order Scandentia; family Tupaiidae; genus Tupaia; species Tupaia belangeri. The sequence continues at coordinate 124,683 of NW_006159522.1, read as the reverse complement.
GAAAAGATGAGGTTAGTAAAGCAAGAAGAAACTGCAGACAGGTGTAGCAAATGCATTTGCTAGGAACCATGTTTTTCAACCCTTTGATGACCACATATGATTAAAATAATGTAGATCTCACTTTAAAAAAAATTTAATAAAAGGAATCAGTTTGAAGTGCAAAACAATAAATAAAACAGAATGTAGAAATTTTATCTCATAAAATTTATTGTAGGTCTTTATTAATATGTAATTTGCTCAAGTCTGTAGCTCATTTTCCCCTAATAGAGCACTGAACTCTAATTCTAAAGACTTAGGCTAAAATCTCAGTTCTGATTCTTACTAGCTGCATGATGCAAACTCTTTAATTTTAGTCTTTACGTTTTTTATCCAAAAAGGGGTGAGGGAGGGTATGGGTATAAGCCCACTTGGATAAAAGCCCTAGGAAAAAGTTATTTTTCTAGCCCAAAAGTTCTCAAGCCAGAATGCACATTAAAAATCACACTAGGAACTTCAAAAAATGTTGATTTCTGGTTCCTACATCATTTAAGCGATCTAGGATGAGGCTTGTGTATAGTATTATTTCTTAAAAGCTCTTTAAGTAATTGTATGAATGCAAGGTTGAAAACTGTTGATCTAGTCGGGTAAGTTTAACCTTTATCCTCTGAAATCAAGATAAGGGTGTGTGTGTGTGTGTGTGTGTGTGTGTGTGTGTGTGTGTGTGTATCACAAAACAAAACATGAAAACAGGAGATCTATTAAGAGAAAAACAACTGCAGGCCTTAACAGACACTGGCGAGAGCTGGCAATACACTTGGCTGACTTAGATTCTATTTTTAATGTTAAAATCCACACCAGTTATATAACATTGGGGCTAAAGGTTTTATATAACAGTCATTGAATTTGTGCAACCAAGATTATTTATTTTATAAAAAATATTTTGATTGCATTTCTTTAAAAATTACATCTATAGCAATTTCTTTTTACATGGGAAAGTTGCAGTTTTAAAGCTAATTTTATTTTTAAAACACTGTTTACTCTGAATGCTTATTTTTAAAATTTCCCTTTTGAGGTCAATTACTTCCAAAAAAGAACTGGAAGAAAATTAACTAAGTAAAACAAAATAAGGCTAACACTGAAGTGTTATATGACAGCTTGGGAAATGCTTAAGAATACAGATATGGAATAGCTTATATTTTATAAGTATAAAGGTTTAAAATATATGTGTACACACACACACACATATTTTTAAAGTTTCATTGTTATATTTATATATTTTGCTGCTATACTTTAACCTTAGTTACAGCATCACATTATCCAAGATTTAACTTTTCTCCTCCAGGTGATGCTACTTATTAATAGCAATGAACATTTCCTAATGCATTTTTGTAAAAACTTTTCCTTCTCTATTTCAGGAATATGTAGTTTTAGAATTCTAAACTCATTAGAAACGAATCAGACAAAAAGGATATGTAAAGTATAACATTCTTACAGGAAAATAAACTATATATAAATGAATTTTTCTTTAATGTGCTGTTTGTATAGAATGTATTATGTGAAGTTCAAAATCACATAAAGAGATACACTGAGAGTTAACCAGAAACATCAAAATGGTGATTTCTAATAATCACAGACTATATAAATATTATTCTTCAAATGTGCTGAACATACCATAAGCCTCCAAATCCCTTATAAGAAGACAGCTTTAGGTACAACAGTCAATATGGAGGTTAAGGTGCTGAAGCTCACATGGCTAACTATGTAATTTAAGTTCTAGACGTGGCAGCTTGAAAATCATGCTGTATGTGTGTGTGTGTGTGTCCAAAATTCCGAGGAGAATGGAAAAGGAACTGCAGTGTAGTCATCCCTGCCAAGTGGACCAGTTACAAGGGCTCGCATGATCATGCAACAGATACAGCATTTTCTTCTTTGTATCTCTCTCAAAAAAAATCCCACTTTTCTCACTGTGTCCCTTAGCATCTTTGAAAGTTTTCAATATTTGTTAATAGTGAAGCCTAATGCTGTTTTTTATTTTTAAGAATTATTTTATTTAATTGTATTCATCATCATCATTATTTTTTTTAGTTTGGCCACAGAGCAACAAAGAGAGAGAATACTAGTACTCTAGTCAGCCTTCAAAGTCAGACCTCATAACATCTGCAAAATGCAGGGAAAGTACAGGGTTAGGAATACGGAGAAGAGACCTGATATGGCAAATACATCTGAAAACTAACATGGATCTTGCTAGGATCAGAGCTCAGCTGGATAGTTTCTGAATGAAGATTCTGATTATCCTGGTCCTGAATGTGTTAAATTTGACAAATAACTAAAGTTACTATACATTGAAATTTTGTTTCTTTATTCATGATTGTGCACACAAGAGAGAATAAGCAAGAGAGACAGAAATGAACACTGTCCAGTCTGGTCACGCTGTGACCCCTTTCCTCTTTGGCCCATCCAATCTTGGGCACTTGCATGGATGCCTGGTGTGTTTCAGGCTGTCTGGGATGCAGATTCCAGCTGCAGCTGCCATGCAGTCTGGTTTCTCTGAAGCAGAACATTATTGCTGCCCCATGGAACTGATCCTAACGTGACTATATTTTTAGACTTAAAAGGAAGTCCACACCATTCATTGTTTTTGGTATTGGTATCAAGTCATAATTTGAATAGTATCAGTCCTATATAGCTAGAATTTCATCCTTTTTTTCTGTTTCTGTTTTTTTTTTTTTTTTTTTTAAAGTTTTTGCTATAGGGCATGTGCCTCACTGGAGGGGGGGGGAGAGAGAGAGAGAGAGAGGTGGGAAAGTGCAAAATTACCCCGCCACATGCGGGGTAATTCCTTCTTCATTCTCCCCCTGGGATTTTGGGCACATATGCCCAGCATGATTTTCAAGCATCCAGGCCCAGGATGTCAACCCTGGTTGGCCATATGGGAGTCCAGCACCTTAACCACCACACCACTTGCTGGCCACAAATACCACCTTTTTAATTTTTTAATCATTTTGAAAATTTGGTATATGTTATCATAACACAGAAAATTTTTAAAAGACTTGGTATTCACAGACAAAACTGTGAAGATCTAACTGCCTTCATGAAAATTCCTAGATGTTCACCCATATTAATCAATCATAATATTAAATAACTATCAATTTTAGTAAATGTTGTGACTGATATAATCTGACTATAAACAACTATCTAGTCAGTGGATAACTGAACATATGAGTAGCCTACAAAATTCACTATTGAGACAAGGGGAAAGCAAGATAAAAATTATTCACTTATAGGTAATGAGATTACCTTGATTAATTCTGCAAAGACTTTCCAGTTTGTAATCCAATCTGTTTTCCTAATCTTCTTTGTGACTAGAAACAGGTTAGGAGTGTGAGGTAGTGGAATGAAGACGAGGAGTTCTGGTTTTAACCACTGCTATAAAAGCTTGGGAAAAAGATAAAAACCTAATCACCAAAGAACATTCTTTCCTTAGGATGTTTTCAAAATAAATATGAGACCAACCTTCACAACAATGCATAACCAAGGATACGTTAGAATCTCTAGGAAGGGAGACAACTGGGATGATTCTTGCATACTGTATAATCAAGATTTAGGAAAACTGACAAGTTTCCAGTTTCCTGGCAAAAGAAAATATGGGATGGTAGGGTTTGGCATTTTAATACTTTATCTGAAACTATGAAATAGAAACAACTGGGCAAAACATCTGATAGACAAACAAAAACTCAAATGAACAACTACCACTATGGGATCAATGTTTAATTATCTGAGAATTAAGTAACAAAATCGATTGTTTTTTAAATTAACTATGTTCATTTTCTCTGAATTCTTCTAAGAGTTAAAAATGAGCTATTACACTTAATTGATTTAGAACCATCAGATTTTACTTTTGGAAAATCTAAGACCTTTCAAAAAGTTAGAATTTTAATATTAGCACGAAAACTACTTCTAACATTACATTTTTTAAAAAACTTTTCTGCAGCCAAAGATTCCAATTTTTGAATTACAGTACTGCAAGGCACATACAGAATTCACCTCCCTCAAAACACACAGAAGATATACTCCCTGAAGTAGAATTTTAAAATTCTTGACAATTAGAAATACTACAAAGTTAGCAAGTTTTAGGTAAAAATGTTGCTCCTACAGGATCATGCACCTTTCTTAAAATCAATTCAGCACGTATGTATAAATAATCCTTTTTAAAAACATTTGTACTTGAAATGCAGATTCAGGGATGCTGAAGGGTAGCACTAAACAAAAACCTGAAAAATACTATAGCTTGATAAATTTTGTTATTGCCTTCATTGGAGACTATCATCTCCACTATTTTCAAAAAATTGAATTTAATAATGGGATAACTATATATGAAATAAAGAATTTTCTTTTTAAAACAATATTTCCCTCACCTCTTTAATCAATGTTTTTATAAAAGATGCTAAATGAATTATTTTTTCGTTCAGTAGAACTGAAGATAAACCATTTAAATGATTCTACCAAATTTAATGTAGCTTAATTAGGGACCAGGTACATATTTTCCTTTGAACATTTTTGGTTAAGCACATCTAACCATAAAAACAAATGGATTTTAAAGAGGTAGATTTTTTTCCCATGATGCATTTTGTTAAAAAAATGTATTGTCAAGAAAATAAAATAAAGCACTGAGTGTGTTTTCTTAAAGTATAAGGGTCTAATGAAAAGAAAAATTAAAGATAGATGATATTTGTTACTATCTGCCATTTTAACAGTCATAGTATTGAATGCTTGGTGACCAGTGCATTTTGGACTCTCTCAGGATCAGAATACGAGTCTGCCAACTGTATTAAATCCTCCTCCGCCTCCTCCACCAGTTGGTCCACAGCTTCCTGGTGGGTCATTGTCGTCAAATCCATTGGGCCGAAATGAACAGGAAGCAGATGCAGCTTGTAGGGCCCGGGCTCGAGCATTCAACTCTTGTTCCTAGAATTAAAAAAAAAAAAAAAAAAACCCATAAAATAAAAATTATGCAGTTAAAATGCTTAAATACAATGAATGGGTACATGATAACCTATACAAATATTTAAAAACTGTGTTAATTCTCAGTAAGTATCCTTCACATCTCAGTAACTTTAAAAGTACTGTCTCAATCCTTACCAAATCCTACATGATTGCCATGGAGCAAACAAGGCAGAGTACAATCCTGATTTAACACCACAGGATGACAGCTCCTAAAAGCCATTCTGTTTCATTACCTCACTTTATAAGAGAGGAAACTGAAGCCCCTAAGTCATAAAATTTCTCCACAAAAATGATTACAGCCTCTATATCACTCTTTAATATACACAGAAATGGATTTCTTTTCTAATATATACAGTGTAGAAATCAAAGGTTCTCACAATGGATTATCTACTCTCTTCCAACTGGGGCTATTTTGGAAGGAGGGTAATTACAGAAAAAGGTATAAGCAAGTATAAAAGCCTGAATATTTTTCTACCCAATTATTTCTCAATACATAGGAAGTCAGAACTCAGAAAACACTGATAAGTGAAGCCTTCTGTCTTTATAGCAGTACTTTTCCCCTATCATATTGTTAGCAGTTTTATCAGGAATCAGTTACATTCATCTACGTGCCAGAACACTATTAGGAGCTCAGATTCAAAGGGAGCAAATGTGAATCAATAATGGCATGTTCATTTGGCAAGCTGTAAATATACTGGCATGTGCCTCTTTTTCTGAGAGAGGGTCTATAGCTTTCAAATGGAGCTTGAGGACAGGAAGGTCTAAAAGCCACTGGTAACAACATAGCTTTTAAGTTCCTAGCATAAGGATCCTGAAGGACTTTCTAATACAGTTCACAGGAAAAACAAAAAGTATAATTTCTCAACTTTAAGAGACTTGGTTTTACCTGATAAGGCAATATTATTTAATAATCTCCTGTTAAATTGTTTTAGTTAACTATTCAGATGCTCAAGTATTCACACGGAAGAGAGTCAGGCATATCCTGATATCTTTCCCTTACATTATGACACCTTACTTGTGAGTAGTGGATAGCAATGGCTGTATGACTCCAGATACACAAAGTGACCGAGAATCAGGTATTTTTATGGCTGAAAGGAGTATGTATAAGGTGGCATTCATGTATCTCTGAAAAGATACAGTGAATTTTGCCTACATTTATTATAGTGACTCCCCAGAAGCTATGCTGAAGGATACATAAAATACAAAATTAATAACTGCATTGCTTGACACTCATGAAACCTATACTATATGTCAAGACTTAGATCATCCAAAGAAAGAATTTATTTTTTAATTTTTGTTTTATTATATAAATATATCACTGATGGAAGGGGAAAAAGTTTGATATTCTGTTTTCCAAAGGAAGCTTAAACAATGGATCGAAGTAGAAAGAAATTAGTTTTTAATCTTACTTCTTTTAATATAGATGACACTGTGCCCTATGTAAAAATTATAATTTTCATACTGTATACCATTTATACTACAAGTTTATATCAATATTAAAATTAATTCTTATTGTAGTAGACTGTAGGTGTACGGAAAGGGGTTACTCATGCTTTGGGGCAAATACTTCAAGTATATTTAGATTCAAGTAAAACACTGTTTTTTAAATTTCTCTTTAAACTGCACATATATACTCTTCTGGTACATAATGAAAAATAATTAAGAAATTAAACTACCACCTCCTCCAAAGAAACAAAGGGCAAAAACCAAGGAAGAGCAAATAGAAACCTTTGCCTGTAGTTCAAGACAGATGAGGTGGGAATCTTCATGACGCGACAGGGGTGGTACTTAAACTACCTTTCTCTCACTAGATCCAAATTAAAGGTACAGTTTTTGTAATTCAGACACTAAACAATACAGATCTTCCTAACAGAAGTTGGAATGAAGAGAAAGAAACAGAAAAATTTTAAGACCACAATTTATATTATTTTTTTGAGTGTCAGTTATGATCCACAGAGTAGAAAATGATTTGCCACATTGTATTTTTGTGGCCTGGATTTTCCAAACCCACAAATCTTGGGACCAGCAGATGATATATTGTCTACGCTGCTGAACTCCCATGTAGTTGACCATGGCTCAAGTACTGGATCCTGCAGCGTAAAACTCATGCTGGGTGCGTGTACATGCATGCCCAAAATCCCAAGAGGAGAATGAAAGAGAAGGAACTGCAGAGTAACCATCTCTGGTGGGTGGTGATTTCTCACTTTCTGTCTCTCTGGGGCATGCACCTTATAGCAAAAATCTCTCTAAAAACAAAACAAAGCAAAACCACAAATCTTGCCAATAGTAAAAAGAGCAACATTTTCCAACACTTTCAAATCTAGTCGTAGCTACATTTAAAATTTAAAAATGGAATCCTGGGGAAAGGTTCTTAAAATTATCATCAGGTCAATTTCTAATATTATCAAGTATTAAAAAAAGAGTTAACTGGGTATGTACTAAAATTGTAAATTCATCTGCAATACTGCTCAAGAGCAAAGAAACTCGGGAACCAGCAGTCAGCGTAATGACTATGTCACTGGACTCCCACGTAGTCGACCGCGGTTCGTGTCCCGGACCCGGTGGCTTAAAACTCACGCCGGGCGCGTGTGCGTGCGTGCCCAAGATCCTGAGAGGAGAATGGAGGAGAAGGGATTGCGGCGTGACCACCCCCCCTGGGGGGTGATTTCTCGCTTTCTGTCTCTATGTTTCTCTCTGTCTGTCTGGCGAGCGCACGCACCCTACAGTGAAAATCTCTCCAAAAAAAAAAAAATAGAGCAAAGAAACTCAAAATTTCCCTCTACGTCCTTACTTTCACTATTTGATTAGGCTTTTATAAGTGTCCTATAAACAGGTATAATGCTATTATCTTAAAGTTCAAGTTATATTCTAGCTACTGTACCGGTTATGTCTAGCGCTGTGTAGTGGTTTCATTGCCATGAAGTACTGGCTATGAAATGGGCACAAATCTTGAACTAAATCTCAAAAATGGGTGTAAAAACAAAACGGGCATATGAAGGAAAACATACACATACTTGCTCCATGTGTTCAAAACTAAAAAATGATAGTGGAAAACTGTTGTATATGGGCCGGCAAGTGGCGTGGTGGTTAAAGGTGTTGGACTCCCACATGGCCGACCACGGTTCAAGTCTCGGACCTGGTGGCTTGCTTTCTCACTTCCTCTCTCTCTCTCTGATCAAACTGAAAAATAATAATGATATAATAATAAATAAAGTTAAATAAAATAATTCTTTAAAAAAAAAGAAAACTGTTGTATACAAAATCTCAAAACTTGTCTGGCAATTATGAAAATACATACATTGTTATAATGGAATAAACAATGTAGTCTTTCTTTTTCTCTTTTTTTTTTAGAGAGTTTTTGCTATAGGGTACATGTGCTCACCAGAAAGACAGAGAGACAGAAAGTGAGAAATCACCCCCCAGGGGGGGTGGCCATGGTACAATCCCATTTTCTCTATTATGCTCTCAGAATTTTGGGCACACACACACACACACACACATGACCAGTGTACTGGGAGTATTAAGCACCGAGTCTGGGACTTAAACTGTTGTCAACCACGTGGAAGTCCAGTGACGTAACTAACCATTATGCCATCTTCTGGTCCCAACAATATACTTTCTTAACACATACTTAAAATACTAGAATGATTTGATTAAAATGGTATGAGAAAACTCACAATTAAAGCCTTTATTGATTACAGTATCGTACTTAAAAATAATTGAAAATATATTAAAATTCCTAATTAATAACAGTTGTTTATTATTATAATTTGTGTTAAAGAAGTACTTTGATAATGGAAGTATTAATATAGGTAAGTAGATACTGGAAAATCAAGCAATATCTTTTTTGCATTAAATAACTTGTTAATCTGAGACTTAGGATGACAGAATTTAGACCAAACACATAATACTCAAAAGCTAAATTCACAAAATATGTAACACTTTTCTTTACAGTAACATAAAAGCTTTAAAACAATAATCAAGAGAATGGTTTCTCATGCCCAGATACCATATCATCTGGATAATATGGGGTAAAAAACAAGATGGTTAAACTGTAAAGTCATCTAGAGTTAGGGTGCAATATAAGTAGCTATTGTTTCTATAAAAGTGTGTGGCATTCCAATCACAGAAATCAGTTTCTCAACTTCGAAAACCCACATCTCTCCTTTGATAAATCTTTCATCTTTTCAATGATATATAATAATCTCTTGAATATCTCCCAAAGATTGCACTAGACCTTACTCTCTTTTTTTTTAATTAATTTATTTTTTATATACATTCAATGACATTGTTTAGCTTATGAAGTGAACATTTCAATATGTGAACATTTCTCCCCAGTCCAGTTGATCAAAATATCTTCAACAGATAACGCCACACCTCCCCGTCCCGTCAATGCTCTGTCTCTGTATCCCTCCTCCAAATAGGACCTTACTGTCTCTATGTTGTATTAAATAATTTTATTTCACCCTCACTCTCTTCCCTTCATTCCATATCCAATCTTCAAGAATTATGATGAATAACTAGTGCTTGTATGATACCAAGCAAGGAACATAGGTAAGTATATTCTGTTGGGTCATCAGGGAAATAACCCATTTTTGCATAGAAAAATACATCATGACTTTCCTGACAACCTAATATTTTTATCATCTTGATCATAAGTCGTCTAATTGGCTGTTAACCTTTGGTAGTAAATCAGTTTTTAAAAAAATCTCTAAATATTTAGTACTCTAGTGGCCCATTTCTTCTCTTTACTCTGTACGTACCTTTTAGGAGTTCCGTGACTTCAAAACACAACATTTTTTACAAATTTACTCATTTAAACTCATAAAATCACTTGGAATATGTAATTAGTATACCTAGAGTTTCCTTTCCTGCAATTTCACATATAATTTACTGCTGGTCCTTTGTGTTGATAGCAAGTTGGCAGGTTCCAAAGAAATATACTTTCTACAAGGCCTTCATTAACTTTAAAGTAATGAAATCCCTTGCTCTTGAAAAAAAGTATATTATAAATACATTAATTTCATATGAAATGTTTACCCTATGGCTTTTCTTTACTAATTATTCTATTATCTATCTCCTTGGTTTATTGTCCAGATCCTCAAAGAATACAAATACTCTTTTAAAATATGTATTTTGGGCCAGCAGGTGATATGGTAATGAAGGTGCTGGACTCCCACATGGGTGATTATAGTTCAAGTCCTGGATATGGTGGCTTGCTGTCTCACTTTCCCTTTCTCTCTGTCCAAATTAAAAAATAATAATAATAAATAAATAAAGTAAATAATTCTTTAAGATATAAACATATATTCTACTATTTAGTGTTCTTTATCTTATTCATTTGAGTACCAATAAATAGCCATTAAAATATTTACACAAAGGTCTTGTTGGAATAACCACCAAATATACCAGTTACTTCTGGAGGATGAGACTCAAGGAAAGAGGGAAGATACTTCCATTTTATTAAACTTTCTATATTTCCATATGACATGATTTTATCATTAGCAAATCTTTTTAGTTAAAAAGCAAATATGGTCTTCTGTATTGTATCTAATTGCCATTTTAAATAATTTGTTAACATGTAGAGAGTAAGATGACTTAATTATATAGGTTGAGTTCACTTCATATAAATCTAGACTCAAGTTTCAGAATTCCATGGAGATTTTAAAGTTACACGGAATTTCAAAATTAGGGCACTCGCTTAAATACTTATCAACTATTTAATATTGCCATGAAGAATTAAGTTTGTATTTCCAACTTACCTGTAAATATAGTTTATTGTCTTTTGTTATAGCATCCATAAGTTCTTTCTGTAAAGGTGGGTCTCCATTTACCCAGAGTCCACTGGATGGATTATCATCACTTAAACCATTAGTACTGTTCTGTTTTTTATACAAAAGCACATAAGCAGTGTCTTTTGGAAACCTACTGGTAATTTTCTGGACTGATTGAAATGAAGTAAATGTCACTCTGCTGTCATTAAATAAAAACCATTCTTTTGACATTTCCTTATTTTCCAAATCCTGCTCAATAATTGCACTGGGACTCTCTCCCCCTAGTAAATGACTCTGGGAGGATGTTAATGCCAGTGTTTCAGACTGGTGGCACATCTGGTATGAAGACTCTGTACCTGTGATGTTTCTGGCATAAGAGTAGTAATGCCCACTTTCAGAGGATACACCAGAGTGAACGACAACAGAACTTAATAAATAGGGCACCAATTTTGGGCAGCAAACTTCTTCAGTCCCAGAAGACTTTAATTTTTTAGCTAGGTTCTCACTAATATCAGTGAAATCAACATCTACAGACCAACTTTCTGACAAGGAAGAGAAGGTAGTTCTTTTAACTGGCAACTCCAAAACTAGTGGCAGTGATATATTGTCTAAAATTTTTCTTCTAACATGATACTTCTGATCATATGAAAATCTTAGGAGAGTAAGAATAAGGTATTCAGGTTCCTCCGTGATTTGCATAGTTTTCTCAGCATTCTGCAGAGAGGCACAGTTTTCACAATAATATTGGTTGTCACCAGTAAGAATCTCTGGAGCCAAAAAATAATTTAGTAAGTCAGTTACTGAAGGTGTGTTTTCACCTCCTGGCTTCTGAGGTACATCTTTATTAATAAGAATCTTGTTAGGTTCGGTAGGGACAGAAGTGTTTTCAGTAAAGTGAAACTCATCAGAAGGACTAGTGATCGTCTGCTCATTCACAACCGAGTCACAGACAAAGGCAGCTGCTGCTGGATTATAAACTATTGGTTCTTCTGAAGGATCAAGTATACTGGCTTGCATTAGACCATCTTGAATACTGGGTGATGATGATGGATCTTGGAAAGACAAATTTTCCACAGAAGAAGAAGGACAAAAGGCAAGTGAAAGATCTGTAAAGGCTTCCACTTTTTGTGAGGTACTCCTGCAGTTTAAACAACATATGTGAGTTCGTAGTTTTCCTCCAAACATTTTTTCTATTAAAGTCTTCTCACCATCACTTGTGCAAGGGGTCTCTGTTGGTACAGCTGCCTTGCTGGCTATGTCCTGTAAAGAAGTTTCACTGCACCCCAGGTTTTCAGAAGGCTTGTGTGAGGACTGAACTTTCAAGATCTTTTCTTCTTCATGGAGCCTGCAGGACAGTAGAGCATTATATAGCAACTTCACTTAAGTTTAGATGTCATTTATATTTAAAAACATTGATGGTTTATTAATAGCCAAAATATTTTCATCAAATATAATACCTAATTTAAAAAGTATCTCATGTTTCCTGATTTAATTAAGAAGTATATTGAATTGTTCAAGAATGTAGACAAATTGGGGGGCTATTACTATTCTATACTGTCATTGTATTTTGTTCATACTGCTATTTTACAGCACTTACAACATTACAGTTTATCATATATGTTCCTTAACTGTCTTACATATCTATCTGCCTGGCGTCCAAGAGAGTCTCGCTTGCATCAAGAAACTACAAACTACTATTAATAATATATCCTTGGCTGAACAGAAGGAAGACTGCACATATGAAGACCAACTGACTTTACTAGTCTTCATACAATAGAGGGGAGCACAGATGGGGAGATAATATTAGATTTTATTAATTAAGTGGTAAAGAGAAAGTAAAATATACCAAACCCATACAATTACGCACGGGCATAATGTTTTCATAATACGCATTTTCTGTGAGCTTTCTGCAGACTCTCTCATTTATTTACTATATTGGAAAACTGAGACTAAAAGTAAAATATTAAAACATTAAAAAATAATAAGCCTATTACATGTTAATAAATATAAATAACACTTATAAAACTACAAATAACACTTATAAATAACATTCAGAATAAAAATAGCTCTATTTCTTAAAACCAAAAAAATGAGTGAGAAGAATGGGACTATTTCAGATTTTTGCAAACAATTTAAGTATCTGGTTTCATAAAGGACAGCTGCTCTGTCTTCTATCTATTATTATATATTTTCCTAAATGTAGTATATATGAAGAAAATTTGGCCTCATACAGATCTATAGTTGGAAAGAGAAGGCCTGACAGAAACCTGAAAGTGTTTTGGGAATTCCAGGAGTCCTTGTATCACACTTTGAGAACAGCTGGGTCTAACGTAAGAAATCACTCTCAGCACATGCTAAAAGCTAGACACAGCAATATATGCCCGTTGTGCCAGCTCCTTGGGAAGCTGAGGCAGGAAGACTGTGACATGGTAAGACACTGTCTAAAAAAGCCTCAAAAATCAAGTGAGAGAATCTAAAATAAAAGCCATGTTAAAAAGTTTGAAAACACAATAAATGCATGGATATTTTAAAGATTAACACTTCAAATACATCTTCAAGGGGAAAAGCAATATTAAGTAAAAGTAAACCCATATAAAAAGATAATTCAAATAAAAAATTTGAAAGTACGTTTTACCTGTCTAGCAGAAACCTGAGATATTCCGAACAGTCTTGCTGTGATCTGGGAGTAAACCACGGAGGTCTGGAAGCCTCAAAGAATATCCGAGGTGCATATGCTTCCCTCTTTTGAGAGCAGTAGAGAAAATAAAAGGAAGTGAACTAAGTAACTAAAATTTAAATGAATGTAGACAAATTGGGGGGCTATTACTACTCTATACTGTCATTGTATTTTGTTCATACTGCTATTTTACAGCACTTACAACATTACAGTTTATCATATATGTTCCTTAACTGTCTTACATATCTATCTGCCTGGCGTCCAAGAGAGTCTCGCTTGCATCAAGAAACTACAAACTACTATTAATAATATATCCTTGGCTGAACAGAAGGAAGACTGCACATATGAAGACCAACTGACTTTACTAGTCTTCATACAATAGAGGGGAGCACAGATGGGGAGATAATATTAGATTTTATTAATTAAGTGGTAAAGAGAAAGTAAAATATACCAAACCCATACAATTACGCACGGGCATAATGTTTTCATAATACGCATTTTCTGTGAGCTTTCTGCAGACTCTCTCATTTATTTACTATATTGGAAAACTGAGACTAAAAGTAAAATATTAAAACATTAAAAAATAATAAGCCTATTACATGTTAATAAATATAAATAACACTTATAAAACTACAAATAACACTTATAAATAACATTCAGAATAAAAATAGCTCTATTTCTTAAAACCAAAAAAATGAGTGAGAAGAATGGGACTATTTCAGATTTTTGCAAACAATTTAAGTATCTGGTTTCATAAAGGACAGCTGCTCTGTCTTCTATCTATTATTATATATTTTCCTAAATGTAGTATATATGAAGAAAATTTGGCCTCATACAGATCTATAGTTGGAAAGAGAAGGCCTGACAGAAACCTGAAAGTGTTTTGGGAATTCCAGGAGTCCTTGTATCACACTTTGAGAACAGCTGGGTCTAACGTAAGAAATCACTCTCAGCACATGCTAAAAGCTAGACACAGCAATATATGCCCGTTGTGCCAGCTCCTTGGGAAGCTGAGGCAGGAAGACTGTGACATGGTAAGACACTGTCTAAAAAAGCCTCAAAAATCAAGTGAGAGAATCTAAAATAAAAGCCATGTTAAAAAGTTTGAAAACACAATAAATGCATGGATATTTTAAAGATTAACACTTCAAATACATCTTCAAGGGGAAAAGCAATATTAAGTAAAAGTAAACCCATATAAAAAGATAATTCAAATAAAAAATTTGAAAGTACGTTTTACCTGTCTAGCAGAAACCTGAGATATTCCGAACAGTCTTGCTGTGATCTGGGAGTAAACCACGGAGGTCTGGAAGCCTCAAAGAATATCCGAGGTGCATATGCTTCCCTCTTTTGAGAGCAGTAGAGAAAATAAAAGGAAGTGAACTAAGTAACTAAAATTTAAATATATGTTTAAAAAGATTACTTAAAATTAAATTGTACTGAACCTTTATTATAAAAAGTACTAGGCAATGGGGCAACTTAGAGGCAGATAAAATTGGTATAAACTTAAGTAATCTTTATTCCTAACTTCTCACTCTGTGAAAAATTAAGATCTAGAAAGACTGTGTCATACAGCTCAATGGGAGAGAGAAGGATTACATTAGAACCCAGGTCTCTAACTCTTGATATTATGCTCCTGCTTTTAGATCTCTCTGATAATGATGTGTCTGAGTCCACAACTTTTTTTTTTTTTTAAATGAGATTTTTCCCTTAGGGGGTGTGTGCTCACGGGGGTGGAGAACGTGGGGGGCGTGGGGTGTGGCAGGCGGGGTGGGCATGGCCATGGTGCAATCCCTTCTCCTTCATTCTCCTCCGGGGTGAACACACATGCCTGGCGTCATTTTCAACCCACTGGGTTTGGGACTTGAATCGCAGTTGGCCATGTGGGAGTCCAGCAATGTAAGTGCTATGCTATTTGCTGGTCCCAAGTTCAAAATTTTTTGAAAAACCAAATGTAAAAACAATATGTTCATAAATATTTATCTTGGATGAAGTAAAGGGGAGTATTCTACAAAGTCATGCATACCTACTTCAGGTGAGAATTCCCTTGAGAGAATACACATGTCACAAATGTGCAGAAAGTGAGCACACTGGTTAGGGATCTTGCTGTTTTTTTGTTTGTTTGTTTAAGTAGAGAGGCTGTTTAGTCTAGTGGTTGATCATGAACTCTGGAGTAATCTAGGTTCAAATCCTGAGTTTTGCCACAACGAACTGACAGGGAATCTGAAAAAAGGTGATTATAACTTGAAAATCTGAAATCTTCCTGATGGTTCAATTATATAACAATGGAGTCCTCAGCTAAAGAAAATTTGATCTAAAATAGAAATGTTTATGACATTTTGAAGGATGGAAATTTAGCACAGTGGTTGACCATGGGTTTCAGAGATGTTTAGTTCGTATCCCATTCCTGTTACTTGTTTGCATAACTGTGAGCAAGAACTTAAGCCTGATTTCTTCACCTGATAAGACTGATTTTGAAAATTAAAAGATAAAAATAATTGGCACAGGGGATAGAAAAACTTAAAATATTCAATAAATGTCAGCTTTATTAATTATAAGGGAAAAAAAACATTTTCAATTACAGGGGGAGATCTACCTGCTAAAAACAATCTTTGTCCATTTGCTACCAGAGAGGATCTCACTATGACAGAACTTTAATGAGGCTTTCTCTTGTTAATTTATTTCTTTAGTTCTTGGGAGCAGGGAAAACTCTTAAGATTTTTTTCTAACTGTTCTGATTTAGTAAGTTCATACATACATAGATATATATATGTATTTATATAAAAATATGTATAATATATATGTGCATGAATGTATGTATGTATATTTCTGCTAGTCCTGATACATTAAATTTAATTTGTGAACATATTTTCTCCAGATAAAGAACAATAAAATTATCTCTTTGAGTGTATTACTGCACATAGGCCATCACTTTTATCTGGTTTGTCCATCCTGTCTTGGTCCTGCCCACTTAAGACGTTAGACTCAAGGTGTTTCTCGGTTGGTAGATAAAGAACAAAGCATTCACACCAACTCAATCCAATCAATTCTCAATCAAACTTTTCTTCTGACCCAACTGCCACTCTTTTTGATTTCTGTGAAACAAAGGCAATCAGAGTAAAATCAGAAGATAATAGTAATATATATTATGTATAAATGATACCTACTATTCATATGTATATGCTCAAAACCTAAACTGTAAGTTTAGGATTCCTCTTTGAATGCTCATGACAAATTGCATATAAATAGTATCTCTCAAAAGTGAAACTGAATGAATAAATATTTACTCTATGTACCTGTCTTGCTATTAGCATAAATTCATCTTTTGAATTAATTTGTGAACATAAAAGATCACAAAATTTAAAAGATAAACAGAACTATAGCTAGCTCTAGTCGTAATTCAAGAGTATATACTGAAGAAAAGGAAGAAAAAAGAAATCTGAACACCACAGAACTGTATTAGGTTTTCATTATTATACAAATCTATCACTCTAGCGTCTCTAAACTATTCAAGATGCACTCAAAAAGATATCTTTATCAAGGAGTTTATTTACTGTGTAGGAAATTAGAATTACTTGTAATAACTTCTGAAACAATGGGTCAGCATAATATTCAACTATAGAAATAGAAAATGTGGTGAAAAATAAAAACTTAGGGCATATCTTCATGTCTAGATATATTTGGCAGTGTTTCTTTAATATTACTTTTTTAAAAAATAAACCATTTTTGGTTTACTTTTGCAATATTTATTTACTTCCTTCATGACAGAGAAAGACATACACACATACACAGAGATGGGCAAATCCAATAGGACTCCCAAGCCATGATCCACCCTTAGTCTTTGCTGGTCTAGATCATGGGCAGGCGTGTGTGAATGTACCCAGTGCACTCAATGAGGTCTAGGATGTGAACACAGAACCTTGAAACATCATTGCCTGGCCCCGTCTTTAGCATTTCTGATCGAATCTGTGATGTTGGGCAGGCTACGTGAAATATGAAAGGTATGGTATAATGTGACATTTAAAGAATATTATCAATAAAGTTATATACACACTACACACATATATACTCACCTGCATATGAGTCAAAAGTTAAAGAATATTATCAATAGTTACCATTACATACTACCCACATATATACTCACCTGTGTATGAGCCAAAAAGGCAAACAGATGCTGTAGTTTTTTCATCAATGAATTGCACCCATTTAGATTTAAAGACAATACTTGTCTCCTGAAACTGAAAGAGAATAAAATATGATTTATACATACATGTATACACACACATGAACTTTAAAAAAGGCATTTCTTAAAAGCTAAAAAGAAGTTTGTTCAAGAATTTATTATCCTCAAAGTAAAACTTTACTTACCTGATTTATTACCCTCAAAGTAAAGCTTTACTTACCTAGTGCCCTTTTTACTTAACAAAGTTAACCCACCTACAATGCACTGAAGAAGGGGAGAATGATAATAAATGAACACTCACTACATGGTCTGGCTGTTCTGTGTTGTCGTCACATAGAATATCTATTCTCTTGATTAGCAAATAGGTTAAGCTAAAAATTAAAGACTTAAGCAAGCAACTTTTAAATTCTTCAAATTTGCATGAAATTAACAATTATGTTTTCAGCAAA
Source organism: Tupaia belangeri chinensis (assembly GCF_000334495.1). Lineage (NCBI taxonomy): Eukaryota > Metazoa > Chordata > Mammalia > Scandentia > Tupaiidae > Tupaia > Tupaia belangeri. The sequence goes on along the minus strand of NW_006159522.1, from coordinate 106,617 downwards.
ACATAGAGTGATTTAAGGAATGTGGTACTTAAACAATATGAGAAAAAATATACTACTTAAAAACTAGTAGAGGAACAATTGGATATCCTTTTGGAAAAAAAATTGAGTTAGATCAGACTGTACATTATTATGAATGCTACATAGGAATAATGAGCTAAATGTAAAATAAAAAACTACTTAATATTTAAAAGGTCGGAATTTAAAGAGTGAAGGTTTTCTAAAATCCAGATACTATAAGTGAAAAATGGCAGATTTGACTATATAAAATGAAAACTCATAAATAAAACATTAACAAATCTGAATCGCATCACTAGAAGAAAACAGGTAGCAAAGGAATATTATTTCTGCTGTGGCATAGAGCTGGCGCTAGATTTAACTTTTTAAAATCAAGATGGAGAACTCATGTATTACTTAAGAAATAAAATACGTTGCCTTTCTATTGCAAGAAAGTATTCCTGACCTCTGTACAATAAGATCTGTCTTGAAATTGCTCTTGCCAGTAATAATAAGACAGAGAAAGACACACATGCTTTGGGTTTTACTTTCTGGGTCATCTATTATACGAGATGGCTAGAGCAGACCTCTGGTGGTGAGATACAGATTCTTTCAGTCTTATTCCTAGTATTACTTGGTGTTTAAGGGAGTACCCTTTCTTTCTTACTTTTTTAAAAGGTGTTTGCCTTTGGGCATGTGTGCTCCCGGGAGAGAGACAGAGAAAAAGTGAGAAATTACCTCCCAGGGGGATGGCCACTCTGTAATCCCTTTTCCTTCTGAGATTTTGGGCACGTGCACATATGTGCCTGGTGTGATTTTCAAGCTGCCAGGTCTGGGACTCGAAACACAGTCAGTAATGTGGGAATCTACTGCCTTAACCACCATGCTGCCTGCTAGCCTCTAAGAGCATACCTTTTCTTAAAGAACAAACAAAAAATTCTAGGGTCAACAGGTGGTGTGGTGAAGGGCGTTAGACTCTCACAAGGTTGACTGTGATTCAAGTCCTGGACCTGGTGGCTTGCTTTCTCACTTTCTCTCTCTCTCTCCTTCTCACTCTGTCTCTCTCTGGACATATTAAAATTAATTAATTAATAAGATAGATAAAATTCAATAAAGTTATTTTTTTTTAAAAAAGAAAAATTCCAAATACATACAAACCAAACCAAACACAAAAACAAACCAAGAAAATACCTTAGTGCTGATACTACAATCTGGGGTCAAAAATGAAATAAAGCCTACTCTACGTCTCATAGTTTGACTCCTCTAGGCTGGCCTAACAATTTACAAAAGCTTGGAACTCAATTTTTAAACCTATTGCACAAGTTCCATGAGTATTTCATTGGTACTGAAGAGAAAAATTCTACCATGGTTTTACCTTTGGCAAAAATTTACCACTATTTTATACCTTCAGAGATAGTATCTACCTAATAACTTCTGATTTCCTATTTGGTTGCAAAAGAAAATAGACTTGATTCATATGAGGGTGAAGAGACATCTCTACTTACACATTTGTTTAGAAACTATTAACTTGAGTTGCGAAGCAGGGTTTAAACTTCTTAAACAACAAAGAAGTCACTGATCTGATAAACAGCAAAATATTTACTTAAAAGCAAATAAAAATACAAGTCGCTTATTCAAAAGACACACAGATTAAGAAAAATACACTGTCTTACGGGATGACAGCAAAGAAGAACTATATGACAAACTCTTTTGTCTACTCTGTTATACTATTAAATATCAAGTTAGAGTAATTAAAAAAAGTGACATTCTAAATTCAATGCATTATACAAATGGTGTATAATTTATATAAGCTAACATTTCAATAGTTCTTAGGCACTAAAGCAATTTCATTCCGAAAAAGACAATTATAATTTAGAAATGTTAACATTTAAACCATTTATAAGAAGCAATGTGCAGATAATTCCACTCCATTCCGTTTGCATGCATTGATTTCTACAGTTAAAAATTTTAAAAGGTTCAAATTTAAACTTACTCTGTGGCCATAAATAATGCTTGTATAACACTATTCATATAACATGTATTTCCTAGGTTAATAAGACCAGTTTTCCCAGTTTCAGATTTTCCAGAAAGTCTAGACAAGCAAGATGCCAAAGAATTGGATTGAGAAGTCCAGGCACTTTGATTGAGAATCAACTTAATCTTCTCTTCACTGGGCTTAGGAAAATCCTAGAGATCATAAACAGAAAACAAAACAGTTTGAAAGTAAAATCTATTTCTGTTATCAAATTAACACCATAAAGAAGATACTTCCACTCCTAATTAGTGCTTTTGTTTCTTTTGGGTATGTATATCTGTGTATGTATGTGTGTGTGCGCGCGTGTGTGCATAGTGTGTTTCTTTTGAAACGGTCTCACTATGTCCTTATCTTCCTGCTTCAGATTCCTGAATAGCTGGGATCACAAGTACAAACCACCATACCTAGCTCTCAGACAGGGTCTTGCATTATTACCATGCTGGCTGTGAGCTCCCAATCCTCCTGCCTAATCCTCCTGAGTATCTGGGACTATAGGTGTACTCCACATTTTAACAGGAAAATCACCCAGCTTCCTAGGGTAAACAACTGGGAATCAAACCTGGGCCTCCTATGTGGCCTCAGCTTGCAGCGTTCAGCACAGTATGTACTGTGACTGAATTTTTACATTTAGTTTTAAAATCACTGACAATACTTGGTTAGTTATCAAAACACTCAAATGTCGGGGCCGGCAAGTGGCATGGTGGTTAAAAGCGCTGGACTCCCACATGGCCGACCACGGTTCAAGTCTGGGACCTGGTGGCTTGCTTTCTCACTTCCTCTCTGTCTCTCTCTGATCAAACTGGAAAATCATAATGATAATAATAATAAATAGATTTAAATAAAACAATTCTTAAAAAAAAAAAACACAAAAAACTCAAATGGCACTCCATGACAAACATAAGCATCTCCTAGAGGGAAAATTTGTCAGGCAGAAGAATACTCAAGAACCAGGAACTGAAGATACATTTGAATCATTTATATTCCCTACTGGCAAGCAAAATATTACAAAATAAAATTTTGGGCTCAGAGAATATTCTAGATAGTACAATGAGGACTTAAATTAGAATACAACTAAATCAGATAAACAATAAAGAATCTGCTTTTACATTTGGTAATGAAAATAAGAATGTTTTCTTTTCATTCACTAGTAATATTTAATCAGTACTAACACTTAAAAATAAAAGCTCAAAGTAATTATGGGGTGAAAAATGAAAACATCAAAGCATAATCATCTCTGACTTTGAAAAATAAAACTTGATCGTATATTTAACCATATGGAAAATTATGTACATACAGATTCTTCTTACCCACTCCATGAAGCGTGAGATAAAATTTTAGTGTAAATGAGTTCAAGTGTGAGCAGAACACTAAAGGATAAGAAAAGCTGGTAATCCTTAGGGCTTTTCTGGATTACTACTATAAACTGCTCTTACCAATTGGACCTTAGAAAAACAAACATTTTCTGAAGGAATTTTTTTTTTGAGAGGTTTTCACTATAGGGCGCTTGCGCTCGCCAGACAGAGACCTAGAGACAGAAAGAGAGAAATCACACCCCAGGGGGGATGGTCACGCCGCAATCCCTTTTCCTCCATTCTCCTCTTGGGATCTTGGGTACGCACGCACACGCGCCCGGCGTGAGTTTTAAGCCACCGGGTCTGGAACGCGAACCGCAGTCGACTATGTGGGAGTCCAGTGACATAGCCATTACGCTAACTGCTGGTTCCCTTCTGAAGGAATTTTGATCTTCTGATTTCTTTGTTGTTGATGGCTAATAGAAAGTGCTTTCCTTGGGCTAAGAGTGAGCTCCTTGCTTCTTCTAAGCCCATGTGAGTTATCAGCATTTTCAACATGAAAAACACGGGAGAACTGAGAATGCAATCAACTGAAAAGCGTACCAGCTTTTATCTATGCCACAATGACGATGTAGAAAGACATTAACATTACCACCAAATCCACCTTGCATATAATCTACTTCTGAAGCATCAAAGTGTCACAGCAGTGGTATACCTTACTTGCTTAACTGTCTTGTGTTCTGGGATCAACCAAAATTGGTTTAATTTTGCTAATAGTAAAAATAACATTTGATACAGAAGAAGTAATGGTAATGAAACCTTGTATTTCAGATCTCAAAAAAGGAACATTATTAATGGAACTGATTTCTAATAACTTCTGGCTAACTCTGGCTGACACCAGTTCTCCAATATGTTGCTATACACCCTGATTTTATACTGAGTTTATGGAGGGAAGCATGCTTATTTTCATCTATCCTTTAACACAAACAGAATGAGTGCCTTTTAGAATCCATTACCTATACAAAGTTGAAAAACAAGGTTAAGTCCACAAATAATTTAAGTAGTCTATGATATACTCACATTCATGAACAGCCCAGAGCAAAAGTAGAAAAAAAGGACAAGAAACCAAAGTAAAATATTTTATTAAGCTGTACTTTATGAAGTTTAAGGAGTAATCTCCTTAAACACCAATGAAACCTAATTCTAATTGCATTTTTCAAACAAAAAATACATTTTCATAAAATAGTCAATCAAACAGCTGGCTATTTGAATGTTTTACCACATTTACCTATCCCATCATGTACCTATCATGTTGTGATCTACAATTCCACAAACACTGATGCAATGATCCTTACCTTTATTGCATCCAGAATAGGTTCATAGAGATCTGGAAATCCAGAATAATGATACATCATACACTGTATCAATTCTGTTAACTGCACCAGGAAAGCTGTACTAGAAGGTAGACCATCATTTTTGAAAGAGTGAACCAAATTAACCACATGAGGAACAATCTGAGAATAAAAAAGACAAATATTCCTTAGTTTATACTGGCCACAAATTTTCTAACCTACAAATAGAATGCATATTTTATACAATCAAGCAAATAACACTCTGTTAGGTTCAGTCACAGCCTTTTTCTAAAGAAGTTATAAAGTCAAAGTTTCTAGAGCATCAAGGGAAATCTAATGTTCAGTTACCCATGATTGTTATTCCATATAAGACCCCTCTCCTCATTCTTATACCCTATCTAAAACACAAGCTAAGATACATAACAAAATAGGATTCTTAGCCATGGTTGCCATTTTAAAAAATGCCATAAGCTGAAAAATGTTAGGGCTAGTATATTTACCAGATCATTCAACAGGAACAAATTGGTACAAAGAAAAAAACAACAAAAACAAAAAACCCCATAAATTAGCTAAGGAGCGCCACCTAGTGTAAATTTAAAAATTTTCCCGAGAGAATTATTCATACTCTGCTAATTTATACAGGAAACTAAAATCACAGATCAAGTACCAAGATTACTTTTCTTTTAGATAAGCAAAGGGACTATCTTATATCAGACTGTTATCTTTTCTAAAAAAACCTTCAAAGGAGGAGATGAGTTTAAAAATCAAGGAATTAGAAATTTCTATTATTGCTAAGAAACTGGGCTACAAGTAGAAAGAGAAATCTAAAATGCTCATTACTCATAGGAATGAAGAGCATTTTAAGAGCATTTTTTTCTAAGGCTTTTGCCATAGAGCGGCATGCACTCACAAGAGGGAGAAAGAGACAGACAGTGAGAGGAAGGTGAGAAATCATCCTGCAAGAGGGATGGCCATGCTGCAACCCCTTGTCTATTCTCTTCCTGGGATTTTGGACACACATGCATGTGCTGGGTCCCAGCATGAAGTTCAAGCTGCCACGCTGGGACTCAAACCACAGTTAGCCACGTGGGAGTCCAGTGCCTTAACCATTACGCCACATACTGGCCCCTAAAGAAAACTATTAATAGTGATAATCAGCACAATGTCCTTTCATTATAAAAGACGACTAAACAGCAATTAATACAGAGCCAATTATATATTTAAGAGAGTATTAACAAAATAAATTCTGTTTAGCAGAAATGGCTCATTCCACTAGTATGGTACTATACTTTATCCAACTAATAATTATAATCCGAAACTACATATACATGTGCACCAGTCAGAGAGGGAAAGAGGACTTCCCAAGGGATGTGGTTATGCCATATTCTTTTTTTCCTCCATCCCTTCAGGATTTGGGGCATACATGCACATACGCCTGTGTGTTTTTCAGGCCACTGGGGCTGAGATTTGAATTTCAGTTGGCCATGTGGGATTTGGCTCAACAATTGAGCTATAGGGCTGGCCCTGTATATTTACACTTGTATGGTAAAAGACACCTTATGATGTTCTGTTTGTAGAATATATTTTTGGTTGCTAATTCCTGATAAAAAAAATTATAGCTCTATGTTCACATCATCAAATAGCAATAACAGCAATTATATTAATAATGTTATCAACTCCTTTCCCCTCTCCCTACAAAAATAACATTAATATAATTAACAGTCATATTCTTAAAATTAACATATTACTTATATTAACATTATTAATAGTCATATTCTTAAATTAACATTGCAATTTCCATTCAGCTCTGTCTAGATTTGCTCTTGTGTATTTGAGATCTTAAATTACATTTTAGCTTTTGCACTATCTTCTCCAATTTTACCTCCTGCAAAAGTATGAAAATAATCACAAAACTGTATTGGTTCCTGGTAAGTTTACTTACTGCTATTATCTTCACCTTTCTAAACAAATATGAACTATAATTCTAGGCTATGAAGCCATCTAATACCTTCCAGCTACAATAGGCAGAAATCCAAAATTATCTTTTTTTCAGATATAAAGGGAGAGAGAGATGAAAGAGAAGAAAAGATTTTTAAAGGAAGAATTAGTTATTTATTATTATTTAATTTGCTACAGGGCATGTGAATTCACCAGAAAGAGAAAGAGAGAAAGGGGAAATGAGAAAGAAAGCCACCAGGTCTGGGACTTGAACCATGGTCAATGGGAGTCTAACACAAACTACCACACAACCTGCTAGCCCTGAAAGGATTTTTAAAATGATTTTTAAATACATAATTCAAAATCTTTGGAAAGTTTTTCTTGCGTAGATTTGGTCTTTATAATCAGATTACTACTACACCCTAAGTGGCCAATGTTACCTCTGACACGGATATGCTTTAGTTCTTTATAGTCATACAGATAAACTTCTAAGCAGTCTTGTTACCATCGAAATGCTTCAAAATTTGTTTGCTGAATGAGTGAATCTAAATGTTTCCAGACATTATTATTATATTCACTAAACTTAAGGTACTATTTGAGGAACTGTATAAAAATTAATTAGAAGCTCTGATAGTGTTTTCTCTGTTATTACTACTTGCCATAGCTTCTGTACATTTTTTTCTACTTAAAAAAGGCATATGAAAAGTAACTTGGCTCATAACAACACACATTATAACATGAATCTTGGTTTGCACTCAAATATTCTAAACATTTAATGTAATGAATAATGATTGTATTGGCTCCAAATTACTGCTGTCAAATACTTAATAACTCCTAAACTTACATCCTTTATTGAATTATAGGTTTAATCACCCCATGACCTACTACCGAGTATCCAATTTTTTTTAAAGTTTAGTAGGGCGTCAGGTTATACATTTTATTTAAACAGTAATTAGGTCTTTTTTTTCAGGCTTTACTAAGCATATTACAATTTTCAATTTTAGATCTAACTATTCCTTAAGAAAGTGATTTTAATTATTTAGTGTAATAAGTCAAATATTTCAAAGTCAAGCATTTGTTATTCAACTACTTTTTTTCAGGGGGAAAAAAAACAATACAAGATAAAGAGATCGCTTCCATATTTTAAAATGGTGTGAGCAAAGAAAAAGGTTTAGAGTATAGCATAAGTGACTAATCAGAGATTATAAAAATGTTTAAAGTAAGGGACTACCAGTTAGTATAATGGCTATGTCGCTGAACTCCCATGTAGCTGACTGTGGTTCAAGTCCAGGTCCTGGTGGCTTAAACTCACACCGAGTGTGTGTGCGTGCGTGCCCAAGATTCCAAGAGGAGAATGGAGAAGAACGAGTTGCGGCATGGCCATACCCCCTGGGGGGTGATTTCTCGCTTTCTATCTCTTTGTCTCTTTCTGTCTTTCTGGTGAGTGCACGTGCCCTATAGCAAAACCTCTCAAAAAAATATGTTTAAAGTAAATCAGTGATGTAGGTGATTTAGAGTGGTAGAATTCTGTATATATTCTAAGAATGTAGTCAACAGGATTTGTAGAATGTAGGCTGAGAAAGAATGAGAAGCTTGAATTTTGAGGGGGAAAGCAAAATTAATATTTTTATGCTTTTGAAATTATAAAGCATTCAGTAGTTTTCAGTGGTTTTTAATGCTAGAAACATCCATCAGTGACATCTCTCATGTAGAGCAGTGACTTTCAATTATTGGTAGTGTTACAAGTGGGGCAGTTTTGGTGAAACACACAATGTTCTAAAAATATATTCCTTGGAGGCAAGTCCAACAAATTGGATCTTCTATGAAATCATAAAGGTATGTGAAAAGTTAGATTAAGATAGCCTACAACTGGGGCCAGCAGGTGGCATGTCGGTTAAGGGCGCTGGACTCCCATATGGCCAATCGCGGTTTGAGTCCTGGACCTGATGGCTCACTTTCTCACTTTCTATCTCTCACTCTCACTCTGTCCCTCTCTGGTCAAATTTAAATAAATAAATAAAGTTAAATCTTTTACCATACACAAATGTGACTCAGTATTAAATCAAACTTTAAAAACAAGGCTTTTTCGATGTAGAAAACTTGTGTTGTAACTTACCAAATGGAACGCCTCTGGAGAATGCTGAAAACTAAGCAGCATGTGAGAAAGAACAGCGAGAGCACCAGGTCTCACAAGAGGAAACCAAAGTCGATTAAAAACCTTCAAAAGAAAATAAGACACTCATCTTAATAATTTGCAAAAAATTCATCAACCCAATCAGTAGCTATTTTTCTTTTTTTTAATTTTAATTTTTAATTAATTAATTTACATTCATTCCCTGAACATCATCACAGCATATAAAATGTGATTTCCCATCTAGAATATACTGCATAGTGGCTTAATCATACATGTTATCATCAATAATTTTCCATTTCTAGTTTCATATATATAAATATACGCCCCCCCCACTTTCCCCCCCCATTCATAAAATTTCTTAAATAATCTAACTACTTTCAATAGCAACTTCAGCTGGTATATACATATCTGTGAATACATCCCTGACTTTAGGCATGAAACTGAGTAGAATGAATATACTATAAAAGGTAGCACCTAGCTGATGCTATATAGCTTACTATGGTCATTAAATAGGTATTTTTAAATGTATTTTTTAATTTTAAGAAAAGCAGTTTTAGCTTTAGTAAATCAAAGAAATGCTAAGGAACTTTGCTTAAAACTTAAAGCCAGGAAATAGGTTAGGATTCTGTTCAAATAGTAGGTACATGAACCTATCAACAGCTCAAGACAAGACAAAAATCCTTAAAACCAGAAAACAAAGCCCAGAAGAAAATCAGCAATGTTTTAGTCAAAAGTCGTAAAATTCTGTTTCACCAATTCAGTCTCACGTTCTCATTCTATCATCTATTGTGGTTCGGTTTTTCCAAATAAATTCTGGGGTATTATATTCAACTCCAAACTTGTCCCCATGATTAACATGGCCATTTTTTTAGTTTTTGAATTTATTTCTTTGTGTTTATATTTAATTTTCCTGCTATAGCACTCCCTTGAGAACTTCTTGGAGATCTGGTCTGGTGTTGGTAAATTCTTTCAGGTTTCATTTATCTGAGTATGTTCTTGTCTTTTCTTCCCATATGAAGGTTAATCTTGCCAGGTAGAGTATTCTTGGTTGAAATTGCTTTTCCCTTAACATTTTGAATGTATTTTCCCATTCTTTCCTCGCCTGCATTGTTTCCAGTGAGAGGTTCGCTGTTAGCCTGATGGGATATCCTTTGTGGGTAACTTGATGTTTCTCTCTTGCCAATCTTAGGATCTTATCTTTGTCTTTGATTTTGGTCAATCTGGCTATAATGTGTCTTAGAGAAGATTTTATTGGGTTGATTCTATTTGGGGCCCTTTGTAGTTCTTGGGACTGGATCTTTGAATGCCTCTCTAGGTTTGGAAAGTCTTCTTCCAGGACTTTATAGAATAGATTATCATTGTCCTTACGAGTCTCTTAGCCTTCTGGGATACCAATTATCCAGATGTTTGGACGTTTAATGGTGTTTACTATTTCTCGTATATTATTCTCATTTTTGGAGGGCAATTTTCTCAGTCTTTGTGGTGGATTTTTCTAGGTCAGTGATTCTATCTTGTACACCTGAGATTCGATTTTCTGTATGATCTAGTCTGCTTTTAATACTTTCAAGGGAAGTTTTGACTTTCTGTATTATAGCCTTTATCTCTAACAGGTCCATTTGATTCTTTTTTATAGTGTGTATTTCCTCTTTTATCTTTTCTTCTATTTCTGTTAGCTTCATTACTATAAATATTCTAAATTCATTTTTTAAATAATTATTTTATTTAAATTCATTTATTTTTATTTAGAATTATTTTATTTAACTTTATTTATTTTTTATTTGGCCAGAGAGGGGCAGAGTGAGAGAGAGAGAGGGAAAGAAACAAAGCAAGCCGCCAGGTCTGGGACTCACTGTGGTTGGCCATATGGGAGTCCAGCACCCTTAACCACCATGCCACCTGCTGGCTCCGAATATTTTAAATTCTTTATCTGACATTTCCATTGTACTATCTGAGGATAAAGAGAAGTTATTGTTTTCCCTTGGAGGAGAGGTATTTTCTTGCTTTCCCATATTTCTTGTATAATGCAGTCATCTGATGGATGGTGCATTTCTTCGTAATTATTTTTTATTTTTGCTATAGGGCATGTGCGCTTGCCAGACAGACAGACAGACAGAGAAAGCAAGAAATCACCTCCCCCCACACCAGGCGGGATGGCTACATCGCAATCCCTTCTCCTCTATTCTCCTCTCAGGATCTTAGGCATGCACGCACATGCACCTGGTGTGAGTTTTAAGCCACTGGGTGTCCAGGACTTGAACTGCGGTCGACTACATGGGAGTCCAGCAACAAAGCCATTATGCTAACTGCTGGTCCCATTTCTTCCTAATTCTTGAAGTTCAATCTGAGCATTCAGAGGTGTGCGGGAGGAGGTGATCTACAATCTCTCTTCCGTTCCGTTTTCACTCTTTGTGAATCAGATTCAGTGGGAACAGAAGAATACTCTGACCCTCATTGTATTCACATGTTTGGATCCTGTTCACTTGGACCTGTCTAGACACTTGGTGCGTAGAGGTCACTAGAAATGAATCTGGAGGGAGAAGTCTCAACAGAAAATCTTCATTTTTAGTCAAGGAAAGCAATATTTCACAGCTCAAGTTTGGTACCCATCTCAGGAAGGGCCTGGGTTTGTGCCTTTCCCACTAGAAATGAATCTGGAGGGAGAAGTCTCAGGAGAAAAACCTTCATTTTTTTTTTTTTTCCTCTACTAAATGGAATCCAGTGGCTATTTTTTAAGGCAAAAAATAATTTACATGCATGTCCTTTTTTCTGGAAAGTTCTATCATAACATACGTTATTCAATTTGTGGGGGAGGGAGAAAGTTAGGAAATAACATGTCAGATCAAAGGAAAAATGCCTTGAGTAAATAAAAATCTGTCAAACTGTGTTCCCAGGGTAGGCTTTCTGTCTGTCCCTCTCTCCACAAGCATGCATCCTCTGGCATTAACAAACAAAAGAAAAGAAAAAAATGTCTCACGAAAAGGTGACATCTGTCTATACAACTAAAAATGTGAGATACCTCAGAGAAGAGTACTGTGAGCAGGGCAAGCAGTACTGCCCTATAGCCTTGGGACTAAAGTGCTACAGATAGATCAAGGAGACAGTGTAAGTGAAGCAAGAGACAGAGGCAAGAATAGTGAGGATCCCAGAAGCAGTTGGTGGGTCAGATCATGTAGGACCTTGTGTAATATTTATAAGAGATTAAGGGGAGGAGTAGGAGGAAGGCTATTGCAATCAGTACAGCAAAAAATGATAATGACTTTAAGCCAGGGTGGTAGTGATACAACTAGTTAGAAGTGGTAGAATTCTGCATATATTTTAAAGGTGCAGTCAGGGGATTTTTAAGAAATGGGCTGAGAGAGAATAAAAAGACAAGTATAGCTTTTTTTTTTTTAAAAATAGGTTTTTGCTATAGGGCGCGTGCGCTCACCAGAAAGACAGAGAGAGACAGAAAGCGAGAAATCACCCTCCAGGGGAGATAGCCACACCACAATCCCTTCTCCTCTTGGGATCTTGGGCACGCACACACATGTGCCCGGTGTGAATTTAAGCCACCGGGTCCAGGACTTGAACCACGGTTGACTACATGGGAGTCCAGCAACATAGCCATTACACCAACTGCTGGTCCCTGACAAATAGAGCTTTATGGTTTTTGGCCTGAATAAATGGAAGGATAGAGTAGCTATTTATTGGGATAGAAAACAGGTTTGGAAGGGAAAAATCAGGAATTATTGAATAGATTGTGAATGAAGTGAGTTGAGATCCAATTGGATACTGAATATGGAGTCAAAGGAGAACACTGAACTAGAAATATAAATCTGGCAGTCATTAAATTATAGACATTATTTAAAGCCATGAGACAGCTGTGCTGTGAGTATAGGTTGAATAGAAAGTAAACCAAAGACTGAACTCTGAGGCATTTAGAAGTTAGAACAAGTACAAGAGATTGATATGTCAGTGAACTAGGACAAAAACTAGGAGAGTATGGTGTCCTGGAAACTAAGTAAAAAAGGTGTTTCATGAGGGAGTGATCAACTGTGTCAAATGCTGCTGACAGGTCAAGTCAGAAGAGGCCCGAGCAACATTTGATTTAGCAACACTGAAAGTACTAGAGTCAAAGGTAATTTTGGTAGAATAATTGTGGTAAAAGCTTGATGAGATGGATTCAAGAGATAATGGGAAATGTGTTCTTGTACTAGATGTTTAAAATCAGCCAAATTATGTTAATTACCTAAACAAATGGAATTTTTTTATAATTTCAGGAAGCCTGTATAAAATGATTATTTGAAATGAAACAAAAAATAAGAACATGTTCAAAATTTGGTGTATTAAGGAAAACAACCCAAAGATCAAAACACTGACTATATGCATTCATACATTCTAGTAGATTTACATAGTCCCACTTACCAATTCTATTTTCAGCAAAGTAACATCTATCAAAATAGTAAACTTCTGAACAGCTGCCAGTCCTTTTAAAAGTGCAATTACCCAGGTATCAACATGCTGAGCCAATGGCCAAGACAACCAGTCAATCATTCTGAAAGATAAAGGAGAATAAAATGATCAGTGTTGAAAATATTTTCAACTTTTCTTAGTTCTGAATAACAACAGTTTCAGTAGATAATCACACACATTGTGACTCAATGTTTTTACTAGGTTGCTAGTGAAAAGTACTGGCTAAAATGTAGAAATAAGTATGAGTAATTGTTCTCATTAAGTTTCCAGTTTTGTGAGCCAATAGTCCCTTATATTCAATATATTTTCATAAAATAATTTGTGAAATTATTATTTTGTGTAAGTGCAAAATTTAAAATTTATGCTACATTGCAAATTTACTTTAGAAGAGAATTTTTTTTTAAGAGGTTTTTTTCTATAGGGTGCATGCGCTTGCCAGAAAGACAGAGACAGAGAGAGATAGAAAGCAAGAAATCATCCCCCAAAGGGGGGATGGCCACGCCTCAATCCCTTCTCCTCCATTCCCCCCTTGGGATCTTGGGAATGCACACACATGCACCCGGTGTGAGTTTAAGCCACCGCTTCCAGGATTTGAACCGTGGTCGACTACATGGGAGTTCATCGACACAGCCATTACACTAAACTGCTGGTTCCTAGAAGAGAAATTTAAATATAGATATCTGAACAGACATATGAATATGAACCAACATTTTTCCTTCTTGGTGAATGTTCTCTAATATGAAAGGTACTGTTAAAAAAGACTATTTTAAATTGTAAAATATATTTACTCATCTTTCAAAATCCTACTATAAAAAGAAAACAAAAGGAAGTTTCACAAATATATAAAAGAACTCTGAGTATATAAATATTCTAATGACTAAATTTTATATTAACGAATGCCATTCTTGAATATCAACCTACATTATGGGATTAAAAAACTAATATAGGGGTCTAATGGAGACTGTTGCAAATTCTGAAAACGACAGTGAAAATGGATTCAATTCTTTTGAAAGCACTGGGGGGACCAGCAGGTGGTATGGTGGTTAAGGTGCTAGATACTCCCACATGGTCAACCATGGTTTGAGTCCCAGTGACTTGGTTTCTCACTTTCCTTCTCTCTCTGTGTCTCTCTCTCTCTGGTCAAATTTAAAAAATGAATGAATAAATAAAAATTTAAAAAAAAAAAAGAAAGAAAGTGACTGGGTCAAATGTTCATATAATTTAACCTAGTAATCCAATTGTAGGATTATACTGTAAGAAAATATTAGAGAGAAAAATGAGTTTTTAAAGTCTGGTAGTTGGTTTAAAAATCTTAATTCACCATTTATAGCCAGAGGACCCTAAATATCTTACATGAGTTATTTAACTCCTCTATGTCTCATTTTTCTCATCCATAGTTATAGACAAATACGCTAACTACAGGGTTGTTGTGAAGAGTAAATAAGGTAGTCACACTGACATACTCATTGTGAATGCCTCTTTTCCATCAAATATTAACACCTTTTGTACCTTGACTGTACAAAGTTATTAATCTAAATAGTAAGGACATAAATATATGACCCAAAGTATCATTACCATATCAATTTAAATGCATGCTAACTACAAGTTATCTGTATGTTTCTTCCATTCTCTACACAAATGAGATTTCCTTTCTTGTTTTGCAGGCTTCTTCCAATAGCCATAGTCATTAAAGTAGTCCCAGAAGCTGTTCTACATTTTCCAACTTTTATAAGGCTCACTCTCATAAAATGTTTTGGTCATTCTACATATATGAAGTAGGAGAGTAGAGACACTC
>NW_006159522.1:82100-91594 GCF_000334495.1 Tupaia belangeri chinensis | reverse complement strand
TCACTTACATATAAAGAGTATAGTAATTGTAGTGCTATTCATGATGTGGAAAAAGTGCCAATAAGCTAAGTCACTATCAATAAGGAAATGGCTAAATATGTTATTGATACTATGGACCACTATGTAAAATTTTAAAGAATGAGAAAGGGTACCAGTAGGTGGTGTGCTGGTTAAGAACGCTGGACTCTCACATGGCCGACCATGGTTTGAGTCCCAGATGTGACGGCTTGCTTTCTCTCTTTCTTGCTCTCTCTCTCTCTCACCTATACCTCTTTAATCAAATTTAAAAAAAAAAGGATAAAGTTAAAAAGAAAGAGATGGAGCTATAGGAATATTTCTATGGAGATCTAGAATGAAAAGATATGAAATACTATTGAATTAAAAAAAAATTAGTTAAGTTTTAAAAATATCACTTCTGTGAACTCTGCCAGGTGGGGAGTGGTACTACTAGAGTAGAAACAGAGAGGGTTCTCTAGATCAAAGTGTTCAAGGCCAACATCCCCTTTACCTGTTTTGGGAAGTACCAGTAAAGGGTGATAATGGGCATAAAGTAGAAAATTCCACTTGGCCATGGCTTTTCATTATCCTTAATTACTCAGTCTTCTCTTTTATTTTCACTGGCTTTCCATCTCATAAGCCTCTACACTTTACCTTATCCATTTATAACAATCTCTAGACTTCTCTTAAATAAGCTTCCTATCAAAAGTTATAAAAATTGGAAGCAGCTAGGTCTGAATTTTTGTGTTGCTCCAAAATTCATGTATTGAAATCTAATTCCCATATGTGTTGGTATTAAGAAGAATGACCTTTGGGAGGTGATTAGGTCATGAGTTTGAAATCCTCATGAATGGGATTTATGCCCTTATAAAAAAGGCTGAGGGAGCACCCTCACCCTTTCTGTCAGGTAAGGATACATAGAAGCCATCATCTATGAGGAAATGGACCTTAGTAGACACTGATTCTGCTGGTACCATGATCTTGAACTTCCTGGACTCTAGAACTGTCAGACTTACCCAGTCTAAGGTATTCTGTTATAGTTGCCTGAATGAACTAAGATAAAAGCCATTCATGAAACAGACACTTAAGTGTGTATGACAGAGCAGGTACTGTATTAGGTACCTTACTTAAAACAGTAAGAAAGTTTTCTACCTTTAAAATAGAAAGAAAGTTAGAAAAATTGTCAACAGTCATATAATCATCAAATAGTGGTACTGGTATTTGAAGTAAGATTTGCTGACACATGATTTTTTTTTTAAGAGATTTTTGCTATAGGGTGTATGCATTTGCTGGAGAGAGAAAAAGTGAGAAATCACCCGCTTCCCTAGGGGGATTGCTATGCTGCAATCTCTTCTCCTCCATTCTCTTCTTGGGATTTTTAGGTATATACGCACACATGCCCAGTGTGAGTTTTAAGCCTCTGGGTCTCGAATTCGAACCATGGTTGATTATGTGGGAGTCCAGTGATGGGTGTATGCATTTGCTGGAGAGAGAAAAAGTGAGAAATCACCCGCTTCCCTAGGGGGATTGCTATGCTGCAATCTCTTCTCCTCCATTCTCTTCTTGGGATTTTTAGGTATATACGCACACATGCCCAGTGTGAGTTTTAAGCCTCTGGGTCTCGAATTCGAACCATGGTTGATTATGTGGGAGTCCAGTGATGTAACCGTTAAGCCATGTGTGGCGCCCATAATATGCTTTTGCTATGCTTTAATTATATTACAGGTCTGCTTCAATTTGATAGGACTTGCATATCCCAAATCTCAGCACAGGCACTGTAGGATGAGTTGTTTTTAATGGTTAACTATAGTAAGCTTATCACCATGTATTAGTTATCATGAATTTGAATACTAAAAACACTTTACTTAATTAACCTTGATATACTGATGTAATTTCTTAATATTTAAAGAACATTTAACTATAGTTGTCACTTATGTACGTCAGTCTTGTCTCCTCCATTAGACTGAGCTTAAGAGCAGAGATCTTGTTTTTTTAATTTTTTTTTAATCTGATATATCTTTGAATCTCCAGTACTTAGCACAGTCCCTGACACTAGGTAGTTCACATCTGTTGAATTAAAAAAAAACCAATTTTTTTCTGTAGGTGGGCAAAAGATGCATATAATTTTAAAACTTTACTATTGAAACTGGCAATATTAAAAAAGGCAACAAAATGGACTCAGTCATTATTTACAGAGAATAAAATCAACTTTTACATGACAGCTTGAGGGCTATCTCTGCCTCAGCTTTATCTGTCCCAGTGTTTTAAAAATTAGGAAATGTCACATAAAAACTGGATTTCAGGTTGCTTTTAAAAAAGCAGATCAAGCAAGACTAGATTCACATTTCCTTGTGGCAACAGACAACTGGAGCTGAGGATCAATTTCTCTTTTAGAAGGTACCTATTTCATACTTTAACGTTCACCAGTTTGATTTTACATTTCCATTTCTTTGGATTATAGAAAATATGAAGCTAAAGTGCCGTGTTTGGGGAAGTACAAGATGGGAATATGGCAAAGACAGATATTGCTATCACTTTCAATTACATTTTCTAAGTAAGAATAATGATTTCAGGTGGATTATGGATCAAAGAGGAGCTAAGCTGGAAATGCAATACAAAAGCTGGATCACAACTTCCCACAGAAACAAATAGACATTTGGAATAAATTTCCAAAAACTTTTTAAAAAGTGAAAAAAAAAAAAAAAAAAAAAGAAATTCCTATGTTAGGTACTATGATTGTTTTGAAAAGGCCAGAAAATTAAGACTAAGCATGCTGTATATGCCAAGGACTGGATTTGCATTTAATAAATGGAATTTAATAAGTAGTGGACGTCATTACAATTTCTTAATCAGAAGGGAAAATTAGTAGGTATGAATGATTTAGACAAGAAAAATAAGCCACTGCTGGCAAAAAAGACTAAGTAAAAGACTGGTGAAACAGTGAAAGCCAGGTTTCCTGTAGGTAATGAATTAGAAAAAGTGTCATTCTAAGAAATATCCTAAAGAAGTTATCCAAAAGACATACTAGTTGTGTTAATTAAAGGGAAGGGAAGAAAGGATGAGGTTGAGAATTGCTTATAGGTTTGTAATCAATTGTCTATGAGAATTAGGGTGTCAATGGGGTAAAAATAGGAAAAAACAAAAACAAACAAACAAAATAAACAAGGCCATGAAGGTAAGTTCTGCCTCTAATAGAATCATCTAAGTAAGAACTTGGCTACTCTGGGTTTGTTTCTTCATTGGTGATTACATCCTATGATAGCCCTGGGGCTGGACTTAAGCACAAATACTAGGTTCACCATTTATTACCTGAGTGAGCTTGGGTAAATTATTTAACTTTTCAATTTTCTCAACAATAAAATGGGGCCAATAATGGTACCTACATCTCAAAAGACTGGTATTAAATGACCGATGGAATGTAAAGAAAAATATTAGCTGTTATTATCTATGTAAAGAAAGTAATGGACCAACTATTAGGTTGTTGGGAAAGTCATGACGTTCTTTGTTTTTCTATGCAAAAATGTGTCATGACTTACCTAACAACCCAATAATTTCTAATTCCACTTTCAGGTCTGAAATCTAAAATTCTCAGAATTATTGTACTTCACTGAAAGGAAAATATAATTTGTGATATATATATCCCAAAGAGAAAGAGATTTCAGTGCTGTTGCAGTCTCCCTGACAAAGAAGCGCTGCCATTAAGCAGGACACAGGAGAAATTTCATTATAAAGAGATGGGTAAGAGTGTTTCTTAAAAGTAGATGAACAATGCAACTTTTATATAAAAATTTAGCTATCAATCACATACAGATAAAAACTGATTAAATGATAACAATAGAGGAAAAGAAAAAGAACAGATAGAGGAGGAAAATCCTAACAGCAAGTCACAGGACTAGAATGTCAAGAACAATTAATACAAAGAAAAGTGAGAATAAAAACAAAGTGAGAATAAAACTAGAGACTACCAAATACACAAAGGGCATTACTATAAATTAAAAGCAGTGTGGGGCCAGGTGGTGGTGCAGTGGTTAACACAACTGGACTCATATGGGAAGGACCTGGATTTGTGTCCCTGGATCTCCATAAGCATTTGCCTTCATGATATAGGCAACAGGTGGAATACAGTGTAAGGACCACTGGAAGTACCTATTCCCCTCTCTCATGGAAGAAACAAATACACTTTTAAAATAAAAATAAAAACATAGAAAATGGTTATAGATACCAGATACAGTGTGGGAAGAGGGTGGGAGAAGGAGGAGAGTCTGAAGAAAGACATTAAGGAGAAAAATAGAGAGGCAAGAAATTACTGGGACAAAGAAATGGGTTATTATTGGTTGATGATAACATGTGTAGTATCCCCAACTGGACTGGTGAGAAATGTATTCATGTTGGAATGTTCACTTTCCAAGCTATGTGACATATGTGAATGAATGTATAAAATAAAATAAAATAATAAAAATAAAAGCAATAGAGATAGACACCATGCAACAAGAATGATATCTACACAGACTTTTCTTAAGTATACAAAGTCTTTCCACAAATCTCTGGATGTTCAAGAGGTACTGAGCAATAAGAAATTGGAAGTAAAGTTGCAAATAGATAATTCAATTAAGTTTAGAGCACAAGGAAGAAAGAAAAGCTAGAAAAGAAAGCCCTTTTTAAACACTGGAGTGAAAAGAGGGAGAAGGTGGAGACAAAATTCCTAAAGTTTGTGTTAGAGGAAGATTAGTACACATGCAGCTTTTTCTCTCACATAGCTGACCTTGGTTCGAGTCCCAGACCTAGAGGCTTCTTATAAAATTATAGTTTTATTACCTAAAACTATAATTTTATGAGACACATAAACCATTTTGTTCCAAATCCTCATATTCTATTTAAACATGATATATGCACATACAAATGGCTCTCACAAAAAAAATTTATAAAGAGAGGCAGATATTAAACAAAAACAGGTAGACAGGAAAAGCTCAGGAACCACTGAAATAAAGAAACTGAATAGCTGGGATAAGATCTATAAATGGGTGTCTTTGAAGAGAATAATAGACAGTATCATATTTCTGCCCTCAAATATCTACAGGTTTGATTCCTTACTTCCTTCATGTTTTTACTTCATGGTCACCTTAATAAAGCCTTGCTTGCTCATCTTATTTAAAGTTGCAAACTATGCCCCATGCCCTATTTTCCTTGTCTACCTTTTTTCAAAAGCATGCATCATTATCAAACATATTAAATGATTTTACTTATCATATTTAATCAACTCTCCAAAAATTCCATTTTAAGATGCATAAGTAGTTTATGCACCACTAAGGCAGGAAAAGTACTGCTAATTAATTACCTAGGATACCAATGGTTGACATTTCCACATTTGAACATCTTTCAAATCAGGAGGCAGGTTGGAATCAATTATTCTCTGTCACCTCAAATGACAGTAAGCCCATGAGGGCAGATATTCTTAACAGTTTGTTCAATGATATTTTGGACACTGCGTGAATTCATGGTAAATGCTCAAATATTCTGACTTAAATAAATGAGCAAATGACTGTAGAAAAAACTCACGCCAGGCACATGTGTGTGTGTGCCCAAAATCCAGAAAGAAGAATGGAGGAGAATGGGTTGCCTTCTGTCTCTCTCCATTTCTCTGGTGAGTGCACGTGCCCTATAGCAAAAATTTCTCTCATAATAAAAGTATTTGTGAAGAACAAATAATACTAAGTTAATACCAGGACCAGCAGATGGCATAATGGTTAAACTGCTGGACTCGCACATGGCTGACCTTGGTTCGAGTCTTGGACCTAGAGGCTTCAAACTCATGCTGGATGCGTGTGTGTGTCCAAAATCCTGAGAGGAGAATGGAGGAGAAGGAATTGTGAAGTGGCTAACTCCCCTGGGGGGGCGGGGGGGAAGGTGATTTCTTGCTTTCTACCTCCTGTCTCTCCAGCGAGTACACCCACCCTACGGCAAAAATATCTCTCTAAAAAATACTAAATTAATACCTAGAAATGTACAAATAAAACTGTGAGACATAAAAGATGAAGAGAAAAATATAAACTTATTAGAAAAGCCTGACTGTTCACAAAGGAATGACAATCAAACCGAAAGGTGACTTACCATCAGAAACAATAAATGCATGAAGACAGAGTATCATTTTTAAAGTGCTACAAGAAAATGGCTATCAAATCAGAATTGTTATCTTGCCAAATCATCTATTTATGACTAAGGAAGAAAAATAGGGCCAGCAGATGGCATAGTAGTTACGTCGCTGGACTCCCATGGTCAACTACCACCTGAGTCCCTGATATAGTGGCTTGAAACTCAACTGAGTGTGTGTGCATATGTGCCCAAAATCAGAGAGGAGAATGGAAGAGAAGGGATTGCAGTGTGGCCATTCCCCCTTGGGGGTGGTGATTTCTCACTTTCCCTCTTACTGTCTTTCTCTCTCTCTCTCTCTCTCCCTGCAAGGGCACACACCCTAAGGCAAAAAAAATTCTCAAAAAAAGATCAAGGGCTAAGAGAGAAAAAAACATTTCAAAAAGCTGAAAGCAAAGAGTGAGGCCAGTTGAACAAAGTAAAGTATGTACCTAGCTAGGAAAGAAAAAAATAAATGAACTCAATGAAAAGAAACAGATTGTGAGAAATAATAATGGGGAAACATATTAGTAAATATATTCAAAATCCAAACAACTTGATTGTACAACAAGTGCATATGTATGTTGTTAGAATGAAAAAGAGCTGAACTGAAAATGGATTTATGAATTAGTGGAATACTTGACAAGACTGTAATAATGGAAACAATGTACTTAATTAATTTAGAGAATATTTATATACTTAATGTCAGTTTCTGTTTTAAACAGTTCTTTAAGTTTTCACTACTCACAAGATACAACGAAATATCTCCTCTTCCCCTCCTCTCACACATACAGTTACCATACAATAGCGTCATGAAGTAGTACCTGCAAAGAGCTTGGGTCATACTTGCATCTTTTACATTTGGATCCGTAGTAAGGCTCCTGATGAGAACTGTAATCATCTGAAGAGGAATATGCTGCACAAGGCTTGCCAATGCTACAGAAGGTTCAAATGAAGCATCTGTTTTTGTAATTAAAAATACAGCATGAAGGTTCAAGTAAAGTATTTAAAGAGAACAGTACTTTGCCAAAAACAAAACAAAATGTAATTGTAGCAAAGGTGTCAATCAAGAAGCAATTATTACACATCTTATAGGTAAAGTAGACTCTAATACACAAGGAATGTTGTGTATTACAAGGTAAGAGATTGAGAATGAATAGTAATAATCACTCATTCATAGGCAGAACATCAAAATATAATAACTTATTCATAGTTGCCATAGTCTATGTTACTTTAATTTCTTATACTCTTTAAAACTAAGTTATTATTAAGCTAAAATATTAATTTGCAAAACAGTAGTCTGGAAAGAAACGTAAGGTATAATTTCAGTTCCCACATCAGACACTCCAAATAACTTAAAATTCTTACAGTATTGACATTGCTCTAAGGAAGATATAAAAAATCTCTTAAAAGTCAAAATTAGGGTGAATTTTGAGGGGAACTTTGCTAAACTACATAAAAGTTAAACAAATTCAACACAAGCATTTGTACTGCTACTACTGAAAAGTCTGGGGGGAACTTAAAAGCAGTAACAACAAAGAAAATACAGGGGAACTTATGAAAAAATAAACTAACTCAGATACTATACATATTTAGTTGGTAATTCATAAATGATTCAATTTCATCAAGATGTATACATGGAATTTGATCAACTTCACCGTTATTTCTGGTTATGTAAGATAAAAGGAATCTCTCTCACATGTGCTGTAGTTAGGGAGTCCCCATTACTGGTATACTTAAAAGAATGGCTGTACC
Source organism: Tupaia belangeri chinensis (assembly GCF_000334495.1). Lineage (NCBI taxonomy): Eukaryota > Metazoa > Chordata > Mammalia > Scandentia > Tupaiidae > Tupaia > Tupaia belangeri. Next base: position 83,716 of record NW_006159522.1, on the reverse strand, counting down.
AAGTTAATGAAGAAATGAGTTTTGTGTTGGGCCCATTATTTCACAACCTACAGATTTTGAAAGCTCCAAGGCAAAATAAGGAATATAGATGTACAGCTTAAATTCCTGGGTGAGAAACAATTTTCTAGCCAGTTATCACTTGACACTTCTTGGCTTTCTGAGGATAGAGTTCATGGGCACACAAACAATCATTAAGTCCTTGTAGTCTCCCTTCCTTCAGTCTATCTGTACTCCCTTTTCCCATACACTACTACAGATAGAAAAAGACAATACTTTATGTAGTTAACTAGGATAAAAAACTGTACAATCCAAGAATTCAAAAATGGAAGGATTCAAAAACAGGGAAAGAAAATTCAACAAGATGATAAAGTCACATACTATACTAACATGGTAAACTTTATGCTGCTCTTAGTCACCAACGAACAGAAGCTTTATATAGTATCTGTCATCCTCTCAAAGCATTCCATAACTGGAACAGAGGTTGGGTAATTCAGTAACTTGTTTAGTATCAAAGGTCTTTGACCTAGACGTTCTCTCAACCTCTAAAATAGGAAAGCTGCCCGTTTTTTACGGTAAAAAGTGGCGTCTTGAATAAGGTAGTGGATGGGAATAAAATTTTGGAGGAAAAAATTAGGATTTTCTCGTTGAAGTTTTCGAGGCAGGAAGCAAACATGGTAGCATCCCCCCCTTCCCCTCCCCCCCCTCACACACACACACACATACCGACTTTCTGAAAGATACCTCCTGAAATAGAACACTCACCTGTGGAGGAGATGCTAGCAAAAACTTCTTGTAGGGAAGGCAGTAGTGTGGAGGGCTCGGCCTTCCAGATATTCTGCAGCAAGTTACTCACTTTTGTCACCTGGGAGACATATTCCCTCAGCTCCTTCTCCTGGGTGGACACGCACTGGAAGTGGCCTATCGTTCGAACCAGCTGTTGACAGAAAGTGATGGACAACTTCCCTTTGGGGATACACTGCACGAAGTCGGTCAGAAGGTCGCTCAGTCGGGCACAAAGCAGTGGCTCAGGCCGCTCGCACACCATCCGCAACACCTCCACCTGCAGCAGGCTGAAGAGGTCCAGCACCGACGGGCAGCTCATGATCAGCTTCAGGCCGTTGTGAATATAGTCCAGGATGGCTACGTCCTTCCTGTCCAGCGAGTGGTAGCCCTGTTGCAGGAGGCCCAACACGAAGGTCTTGTTGAAGAAGGACTCGAACTCCGGCCGGTGGTAGCGTGCATAAGCCTCCAGCACCTGGTGCCCGACCTGCCGCTGGAAAGGGTCCTCGCCTTCCAGGATGAGCCGGGTCGTCAGGTCAAACATGGCCTCGCACTGCGCCTCGTCTAGCCCATGCTCCGCTGACTCCACCACCTTCCGCACAATCACTCGCTTTAGTGGCAGCGGGTGCGATGAACTCACCAGGCCCTCCAGGATCTTGTCCATTGTCGCCACTGCAAGGCCAGCGCCAGGCGGTAAGGAGCGGGCGGCGGCAGTCCTGACGTGGGGCGAGAGAGCCCAGGGGTGGAGGTGAACTTGGAGCGCAGCAGCAGCAGGACCGGCCACCGACACTGCCGCCTCAGCAGCCACCTTTATCGGCGAAGGAGGGACCTGCCAG
>NW_006159522.1:66680-81931 GCF_000334495.1 Tupaia belangeri chinensis | reverse complement strand
GCGCGGGCGTGGGAGCCAGCAGCTGGAGGAGGCGCACTGGGCGCTGTAGGGCAGGTGTGGGCGTCCTGGCCCCTTCCGGTCGAGAGAGGAGCCGGGCCCTGGGCTGAGTCAGGAGGCGCTGTCACCGAGCGTGCCGGGAGCAGCCGGGAAAAGAAACCGAGGCGAACACCCTTGACCCGGATTCAGAAAGGCCGGCAAACAGGAAGTGAATGACGTAGGTCCCCTCCGGAAAGGCGCTCCCCTCCGCCCCTCCGCCGGCCCCCACTGCCTTCACCCCGGAGCGCCGACTCCCTCCAGTCCCGCCCCTTCGCCGTCGCGCAGGCGCCGCGCCTCGGGTCGACTCTGGCTGCGACGCTCGCGTCACTGGAGGGCGAGTGTCGAGTCACAGGCGGGGGGCTCTGGGCGGAGCGGTCCCGGCGGGACGCCAGGCAGGTGGCCGCGACCCTACGCTTCACGCCCAGTGGTCCCTGGGGGATCTGTCTGGGTCAGGTTACTCGTAAACACCCGAGAAAATACATGAAATCCTATGAGTAAGAAAGTTCTAGAAACGTCAGGAGAAAAGCGTTTGGAGAAAAAGTAAAGAAAACTCAACAGTTCGGATTGAGGAAGCGTCATTAATGGCCCGGCTTGTTTTAGAAAAGCGCTAGACCGCCTCGATGCGACTGGTTATTAAAGGAAGACTGGTACCGACGGCGGCCTCGTTTAAATCAGGCCTCTAGCAAATGTGCAGAGTGAGCTTTTGTGTTACATCGAACATTTATAAGCTGTTTAAAAATGAGAAGAAGGTAAGGAAAATGGCAGGTGAGAAAGTGAATATATGCCTGAGTCTTATAAAAGAGTACGTGGATATGGAACACTGGGGGAAAATACCACAAAATTTAATGTATGTTTATGTTAGCGTTGAAGATGGCTTACAGTGAAGAACAGATACAGTCATCATGCTTGGACTCTTTCAAATTAAAATCTAAAGAGTCAAAACAGTAATTTAAACTCTACTCAGAGGCTTTTACATGGGAAAATACTGCATAACTATCGCCACTTCAGGTGTGGTTAATGTACAGTAGTTGTGAAATCCCACATTAATAGCCTGTAATACAGACAATACTTTACCCACAAAATTCATTAAAATGACCAGTAGAAAAAATGAACAGAATTGTTCATTGTTTCAGTTTACTAAAAATATTCAGTTTACTAACTATATAGATTTTTTTAACCAGGTTACTAACATTTCTACAGCAATACAGCATAGTTTAGGGTAGTCTTAATAGCAGCTTAAAATAAAATAGGAATTTGGTAAAGGAAAACAGAGACCAAATTGATTTTCAGGAAGAGATCAAAGATTAAGTTGAAGTGAACTGAATGATGGATCTAAGAGACATCTGTGCCAGAGGACAGAAATGGCTCTGAAACTTTCCTTTTTCAAATAGGTAAAAGATAAGGCTACAGATGATAGTTTGACTTGGATAGTGCCAAGTGGAAGACAATATGGAAAGTGAAATATCAAGGATTCTGTCATTGGGAGAATGAAGACTTGGAATTAGCCTTTGTCCTGGTGAACCAATAATGATGGTTGAACAATAGTGAAGTGATCACAAAAGCAGAGGGGAAAAAAAAGTTACTTCAAAATTTGACAGATTGAGGCCAGCAGGTGGCAGAGTGGTTAAGGTGTTGGATTCCCCGTAATTGACCACACTTCACGTTCCAGATCTGGAATCTTGAAAATCATACTGGGTGTATGTGTGTGTGTGCCCAAAATCCTGAGATGAAAATGGAGGAAAAAGCTTTGCCATGTGGACAAACCCCCTGAGGGATGATTTCTCATTTTACTTTTCTGTCTCTTCTCTCTCTAGCAAGTGTATATGCCCTAGAGCAAAAACCTAAAACAAAAAAACCCAACCACTCTTCATTTCCCCTCTTCTGCTAATGTCTTGAAAAATCAAATGTAGGGAACCAGCAGTTAGCATAATGGCTATGTTGCTGGACTCACAAGTAGTTGACCACGGTTCGCGTCCCGGACCCAGTGGCTTAAAACTCACGCTGGGCACGTGTGTGTGTGTCCAAGAGGAGAATGGAGGAGAAGGGATTGCAGGGTGAGCACACACCCTGGGCGGTGATTTCTTGCTTTCTGTCTCTATGTCTCTGTCTGTCTGGCGAGCGCACACGCCCTATAGCGAAAAAAAAAAAAAAAAACCTCTCCAAAAAAAAGAAAAAAGAAAAATCAAATGTAATATAAGATGCCTGAGAGAGCACAATACAATTTTTAGTCAATATATGAGGGGACTTCAACAAGTTCATGGAAAAAAAATTGATGTACATATTTATTTTGGTACTGAAGTTTGAAATCCATGTATAGTCTTTTTCATACTATGCATTTCCCATGAACTTTTTTGAGGGCCTCTTGTAGAACATTGCATACTTTTTAAATGTTTTTTTATTTTTTTATTTTTTTTAACCAGTGGCAAAAGAAACATGTTTGGAATACTATGGTATGAAATCCATGTATTTCACTCATCTGGCACTTAAGTACTTTAAAGATTCAGAGTCACGGTGCTTTTGGAAGCCTGGTAGTGTGAAATTACGTTACATAGGACAGATCTTCAAAAAGTTCATGAAAGGGGCCAGCAGGTGGTGTGGTGGTTGGAATGCTAGAGTCGCACATGTCTGACCTTGATTTGAGTCCTGGACTTGTAAGTTTGCTTTCACACTTTCCCTCTCTCTGTCTCTCTCTGGTCTAAATAAATAAAAATAAGTAAGTAAGTAAATAAATAAATTTAATTATTTTAAAAGTAGTTCATGAAAAACCTGTAGTATGAAAAAACTTACTGGACTTCAAATTTTTTTGTACCAAAATAAACTCATACTTTAATTCCATTTTTTCCATAAATGTTTTGAAGTACCGTCTTATGGTTATAAGATTTCAATTGAAAGTAGTCAACCTTAAGTAATTTATAATATAACCAGAAGTTACATAAACAGCACCATGATCCTGTTCAATATTTTAAAATATTTTCAAAAAATCCATGAGAGGGTTTTTGTTTTACAGTGTATCATGCCATTAATCCTTAGATTAGTGATATTGCTGATATGGACTTTGCAATTTTGTATAAAGATTTAGTGTAAGGTTACAATTGCCAGTTGAATGGTTTTTATAAATGTCTTAGTTCCGAGAATGGGAGCTAAGTGCTGAGGATAAAAGAGAAAAGGCATATGATAGGGAATCATTATTTATTGAGCCCGATGTGTTTGGTACTCATTGTATGATACTTAATTCTCAAAACAGACTTTTGGAAGTAGATGCTGGACTCCCACATAGCTGATCATGGTTCAGGTCCTAGACCCAGCAACTTGAAAATTGAACTGGATGCATGTATGCACATGTCCTACATCCTGAGAGAAATATGAAGGAGAAGGATTATGGTGTGACCATTACCTCTGGGGCTGTGATTTCTTACTTTCTCTCTCTCTCTTCCTCCGTATATGCATACCTTATGACAAAAACCTTAAAAAAGAGAGATGTTAATAACTACATTTTATAAATAAGGTACTGAGCCATAGAAATTAAGTAAATAGCCCAAGTCTGACTCCAGAGGCTTTATTATTTCCATCATGATTAGATGAGAAGTGTGTGTGTGTGTGTGTGTGTGTGTGTGTGTGTGTTTATCTGATGAATGAAGAGTACAGTTCCAAAAGCAGCTGTTAAAGTGAACTAACTAGCAGCTTTATTATGAGGTTAACGTTCCATAGGAAATTTATATCACCTTATAGAATCAGAGGAAAACAAACATCACATAGATTAGGAAGAGCTATGATGAATAAATCATCATATGAAGTAATTACAAATAATCCTGACTATGCAGTTTTATGTGTTTATGTACATTTTTTTCAATTATAAAGGAAAAAAAACCGGAAAGAAATATAGCACACACTTGGATATAGTGGTATTTTCTTTTTTAATGGTGAAAAAATGTATATTTGGAATTAGCCAGCTAGGGGACCAGCAGATGGTGTAAGGGTTGTGTTTCTGGACTCCCATGTAGTTGACCGTGGTTTGAGTCCTGGACCTGGTGACTTAAAACTCATGCTGGGTGTGTGTGTATGTGTGCCCCCGATCCCAAGAGAAGAATGGAGAAGGCATTATGGTGTGGCCATCCCCCTGGGGGGTGATTTCTTGCTTTCTGTCCCTCTTTCTGCAAGTGCCCATGCCCTATAGCAACTCTCTCTTTAAAAAAAATAAAAAAAAAAGAATTAGCCAGCTAGACTCAGTTTAGGTGATCCCAATTTTGTTGCCAACATCTGAAGCAGCATAATAGGAGTCACACATATACCTACTCTTCATCAGACTTGATCAGAGTGCTAACCTTGGTCACATCAATATCATAGAGCTTTTTCACAGCCTGTTTGATTTGGTGCTTATTTGCCTTGGTATCCACAATGAGTGCAAGTGTATTGTCCTCTACATTTATCATGGCAGACTGGGTGGTCAGGGAGAACTTGATGACATAGTGGTCAAGCTTGTTTCTCCTGGATGCACTCTTCCAAGAATATTTGAATTGCCTTTGGAGCTCCAGTGTCTTGTCTTAGGCCACCAGAAGGAATGTGACATTTTGTGGCTGCTGATGCCTTTCAGCACTGCCTTCTTGGCCTTCAAAGCCTTTGCTTTGGCTTCAGATTTGGGAGGAGCAGGAGCTTTCTTGTTGGCTCTCGGTGCCATCATGGTGGAAAGGAGATAGTGAGATTTTTTTTAGGATTATTTTATTATTATTTTTAATTTGCTGTAGAGCATGTACAATGGAAAGAGAGAGAGAGAGAAAATGAGAAAGCGAGCTGCCAGGTCCAGGACTTGAACTGCAGTCAACTATGTAGGAGTCTAGCGCCTCAACCACTATGCCACCTGCTGGCATTTAGTGAGACTTTTAAAAGCGATTTATGATAAATACCAAGTCAGTCTCACTACTCTGTTATAAATTTTTCAGTGCTTTTATTTATTTATGAAGTTGCCCCTGTGTCTTTTTTTCTTTTTTAATGATTCTGAGTTTTATTATTAGATCAGAACAAATAAAGTAGCAGAAAAAGGGCCTATCATATAACCCAGCTTCTGTCCATTCTTGTACAAGAAGGAAAGTGTGCAGGAGATGGATTACTTAGTCCTGGCACTCTCAGAATCTCACTTGGACCCTGAAGTGGATCTACTTGGTGACATTGTTTTTCACTCCTGTCTCCAGCATCCATTTCAATTTCATCCTTTGGACTTACTGGGTGTTCCATTCTCGCATAAGAGCTGCTTCTGTGCTTCCAGTCCAGCCCAAGGCTCTGTATGGCTGGAGTACCCACTCCATGGCTTTCCAATTTTCAGCAAGTGCCATGGCTCTTGACAAGCCATATCACTGTAGTATCTCGTCAAGGAGTGATGACTCTGGCACCAGGAGGCAGAATCAGCTTCATGGTTTTATCATCATATTCCCAGTTCTTTTCTGAGGGCAACTCCTCAGCCTTATCAAGGTCCTCCCCTTCCTTGTGATCTGGATAGCTACTCCTAAAATCATAGACGTCTGCAAATTCCAAAGCAGCATCACCATCTGTGAGGAGTTTACATGTGGCTTTTGTCATTCATATGTGCCTGTACAGCTTCTGTGGAGTAGAAGGATTTCCCTTTGTCATTACACCACAAGTAAATCTTCCCAGCACCAACTTTCTCTCCCACATGTTTAATCAGTCCTTTAAGATCTGAAAGATATTCTATGTCAGGAATAAAGAAGCTGTGTGCTTTAGTCAGATGAGCCACATTTTTTCATGAGGGAGCTTGAATGATGGGGACAAAATAAGCAGTCTGTTTTAGGGATGGCATTGAGAGGTGGACTTCTCCCAGGCTTTTCTCCTCTGTATCCTGCTCCTCCATATTGTCCATTATTTCAGTATTCTCACCACTCTCCTCTCTGCTTTGCTAGCTACACTGGCTTTCTTATGGTTCTTCCTCTTTTAGATATTAGGGTTTATACTTATCGAAACTTTTCTGATTCCTGTAAATTTAAGTCTCTGCTTAGACAGTTGTACAGGGTCAGTTCTAGATTATCTATCATTCTGTTATGCTATTCTGTTTATTTCTTTATAGTACTTAACCTTTATGTAAAGTTAACTATTTATTTATAGTTTATTTCTTTCATGATGAAGGGAGAGAAATAGGCATCACCTATCTTGATGCCTCAGTCAACCCTCATCCTCAACTGGGCCTGGATCGGGGCAAGTTTGCATTTGATATACTCTGGAATGTCTCTGTACTTGAATCAAGAACGTACCCATGTGGGATTTCCTGTGGTATGTTATGTTTTACCACTGTACCACCATCTGGCTCACCTAATTTATTATTCATTTAATTGCTTACAAGTTTTTTTGTCCTTTAGGATCTAAGATTCATGAGGTCAAGAAACTAAGAAACTTAATTTTCTTAGCCACTTGCATATGTAGCAATTAGAACACTACTTGGCACAAGGTAAACAAACTAATAAGTTTTTGAATGAATGAACTTTTTTATTTTAAGAATACTTTTGGTATAGGGTGCATGCACTTGCTGGAGAGACAGAGACAGAAAGTTAGAAATCACCCCCCTGGGTGGGATGGCCATGCCACAGTCCCTTTTCCTCCATTCTCCTCTCAAGATTTTGGGCACACACATACACGTATCAGGCATGAGTTTTAAGCCCCTGGGTCCAGGAATCAAATCATGGTCAACTACACAGGAGTCCATCGATGTAACCATTATGCCATCTGCTGGTCTCAAACTTTATTTTTTTTTAATGAATTGAAAAACATGTTATTTTAAAAAAAGTTCCAAGGTGGGGCTAATAGGTTGCATGGTGATTAAGGCTTTGGATAGTGAGATGGCCACATGGCCACATAGCCAACCACAGCTGCAATCCCAGACCAGCCACTTGAAAATTATGCTGGGCACATGTGCATGCATGCCTAAAACCCCAAGTGATGAATGGAGAAAAAGGGATTGTGGTGTGACCATCTTCACTGGGAGGTGAATTCTCACTTTTCCCTTCTCTGTGAGCATGTATACCCTCTGACAAAAACCGAAAAAACAAAAAACAAAATCCCAAGGAATCTACAGAATGATTTTCAAGATTAAGTGAGTTTAGCATGGTCTCCGGATACAAGATAATAGACAAAATGAATTGTATCTCGTAGTAGCAATGAACCCCTGGAAATCAACATACCGTTTCTAATTGCCCAGACTCAAAACTACTTAGGAGTAAATATAACAAAAGATGTACAGAGCTCATACATTGAAAGCAACAACACACTGTTATAGGAAATGAAAAAAGGTCTAAATAAGTGACTATTCATGGATCAAAAGACTCAACATAGTACAGGTGTTAGTTGTCCCCAGTTGATATGCAGGCGTAATAAAATTCCCATTAAAATCTTAAGATTTTAAAAAATTTCCAGACATAAAAGATTATTCTAAAATTTATGTGGAAAGACAGAAAAACTAGAATAGCTACAACAATTCTGAAGAGTAAAGTAGGAGGAGACAGAGACAGAAAGTTAGAAATCACCCCCCTGGGTGGGATGGCCATGCCACAGTCCCTTTTCCTCCATTCTCCTCTCAAGATTTTGGGCACACACATACATGTATCAGGCATGAGTTTTAAGCCCCTGGGTCCAGGAATCAAATCATGGTCAACTACACAGGAGTCCATCGATGTAACCATTATGCCATCTGCTGGTCTCAAACTTTATTTTTTTTTAATGAATTGAAAAACATGTTATTTTAAAAAAAGTTCCAAGGTGGGGCTAATAGGTTGCATGGTGATTAAGGCTTTGGATAGTGAGATGGCCACATGGCCACATAGCCAACCACAGCTGCAATCCCAGACCAGCCTCTTGAAAATTATGCTGGGCACATGTGCATGCATGCCTAAAACCCCAAGTGATGAATGGAGAAAAAGGGATTGTGGTGTGACCATCTTCACTGGGAGGTGAATTCTCACTTTTCCCTTCTCTGTGAGCATGTATACCCTCTGACAAAAACCGAAAAAACAAAAAACAAAATCCCAAGGAATCTACAGAATGATTTTCAAGATTAAGTGAGTTTAGCATGGTCTCCGGATACAAGATAATAGACAAAATGAATTGTATCTCGTAGTAGCAATGAACCCCTGGAAATCAACATACCGTTTCTAATTGCCCAGACTCAAAACTACTTAGGAGTAAATATAACAAAAGATGTACAGAGCTCATACATTGAAAGCAACAACACACTGTTATAGGAAATGAAAAAAGGTCTAAATAAGTGACTATTCATGGATCAAAAGACTCAACATAGTACAGGTGTTAGTTGTCCCCAGTTGATATGCAGGCGTAATAAAATTCCCATTAAAATCTTAAGATTTTAAAAAATTTCCAGACATAAAAGATTATTCTAAAATTTATGTGGAAAGACAGAAAAACTAGAATAGCTACAACAATTCTGAAGAGTAAAGTAGGAGGGATTACTCTACCTGAATTTAATACCTCTTATATGCAACAGTAATCAAGGTAGCATGGTATTAGGCATGGTATTAAATCAGTGGAATAAATTAGAATTTTTGGAACTAGACCCGCACAAATTTACTGGACTGAGTTTTGACAGATGAAAAAACTGATTGGATTATGGGTAGTCTTTTCAACAACTAATGCTGGAGCAGCTGAATATCCATAGGCAAAAACAAACCTTAATATAAAGCTAACCCCTTATGCAAAAACTCAAAACAAATAAATGTACCTGTTAAACATAAAATTGTAACACTTTAAAGAAGAAAACAGGACAAAAAAAAAAAAAAAACCCAAAAAACCCCTAGATCCTAGGTTGCATTGGTAGGAGTTTTTAGACATGAGGCATGGAAAACAAACTGAGAAATCAACTTAAGCAAAACTAAAAAACTTTTCTTAGTAAAAGACCCTGTTAAGAGAATGAAAAGAGAAACTACAGATTGGGAGAAAATAGTTGCAAACCAATCTAACAGTGGACTTGTATCTAGAATAAAGAACTCCTAAAATCAACAATAAAAACGTTTATACATCGAAGGACACTATAAAGAATATAAATAGACAACCCACAGGATGGGATAAAATGTTTTCAAAGTGTATCTCTGATTAGGGATTATGCAGAATATGTAAAGAATTCATATAACTGAACAACAGCAACAAACAGTTCCAAAATGGGCAATAGATTTGAGTAGACATTTCTTCAAAGAAATAACACAAACACATGAAAAGACGCTTAACATAATTATCCACCAGGGAGGCACAAATCAAAAACACAAATGAGATACTACTTTGTACACATTAAGATGGCTGTTATAAAACTACAAAACTGAAAACTGAAAAATTGCAAGTGTTGATCAGGATCCGGAAAAATTGTGCATTGCTGGGGGCACTGTAAAAGAATGTAGCTACTGTGAGGAACTGCTGGTGGTGTGCCAAAAAGTTAAATATAGAATTACTAAGTGATCTAGCAATTTCATTTCTAGATATATACACAGAAGAATGGAAAGAAGAAACTCAAACAGATACTTGTACACAATTATTCATAGCAATATTATTCACAATAGCCAAAAGCTGGAAACAACTCATATGTTCCCAAACAGATAAATGAATAAGTAAAAGGTGGTACATGCATAGGAAGGGATATTAATCAGCCTTTAAAGAATGAAATTTTGACATTTTATGTGGCAGGAATGAACCTTAAATATATTATGCTAAGTGAAATAAACCAGTCATGGAAGGACAGCTATAGTATGAGTCCACATATATGAGATATTTATAATAGGATAGACTAAATCATAGAGACAGAAAACAGAATACAGGTTTCCAGGAGCTAAAGAGGAAGGGAAGTTGTTTAAAAAATACATTTTCTGTTTCGAAGAATGAAAAGTTTTGGAAATGGATAGTGGTGATGACAACACAACAGTGTGAATATATTTAATTTCTTGGGGCTGTTCACTTAAAAATGGTTAAAATGGTAAGTTTTATATATGTTGTGCAATAATAAAATATTAAAATCAGTAAATTTTTGCAAAAGATTTGAAGACATATTTCACTGAAGATACATATATGACAAATAAGCACATGAAAAGATATTCAGCATCATTTGCTACTAGGGAAATGCAGATTAAGACCATGAGTTCTTACGCACCTATTAGAACAGATAAAATTTTTAAAAATGACACTAGTGGCAAGGATGCAGAGAAACTGTGTCTCTCATACATTGCTGGTGGGAATGCAAAATGGTTAAACCACTCTGGAAAATTGTTTGACAGTCTCTTTAAGATCAAACATGGAACTGTCATATGACCAAGCAACTGAATTCCTAGATGTTTAATCCAGAAAATGAGAAATTATGTTCACACAAAAACATGTACACAAATGTTTATAGTAGCTTTATTTGTAATAGCCGACAAGTGGAAACAGTATCTTCTCCAGTAGGTGAATAGTTAAAAAATTTGGTACGTTTATGCCATGGACTACTACTCAGTAATTTACAAGGAAAACAAAAAAGAAAAGAAATTATTGATAGAGACAACAGCTTAGATTTCAAAAGTGTTATACTAAATGAAAAAGCAAATACCAAAGGTCACATGCTATATGATTCCCATTTATATTACATTCTCAAGTGAGAAAATTTCAGAGATAAATAGATTAATGGTTGCCAGGGGGTAGGAATGTAGGAGAAGAGGAGCGATGGATATGATTATAAAAGGGTAGCATGGAAATGATTTTGTGGCAATGGAATTGTTCTATATTTTGATTGTCACATGTATGTAACTCTACATGTGATAAAATGGCATGGAACTGTACATTTATTATGCCAATTTTGATATTGTACTAAAATTATGGAAGAGGTAACACTGAGGAAAACTGAGTGAAAGACACAAAAGATCTCTCAGTAATATAGTTGCAACTTCTTTTGAATCTATATTTCAAGATAAGTTAAAAACAAACAAACAAAAAACAACCCAGAACTCTCTCCTCCTCCGTCCCACCCTTCATCAGTCAACTCTGGTTTATAGATGGCCTGTATAAATGAGATGACTTTACTGTATCTTATTTATTTTCTCCATCAAAACAAACCTCAAACCCAATAACATTTAGAAACTATGATATTGGGACTTTCAGAATCAGGTTTTGGAAGGCAAATAGAATTATGACTATGCAAAGCTAGTGGCATGACTATACATGGATTTTTATTTTCATTTAATTATATGTAAGTGAAAAAGTATGAATAAGTCAGGGTGGCCAGAAATAAAGGTTTTTATTTCTAGTCATTATTACATTTAAAAAGATAAATAGGGATTATTTATATTGTATCTTAGAATTTTGTATAATAAAGATTCCAATATATCTGTGCCCTACATACTATGGAATCACTACAGATTTTTTTTGAGAAATAATCCAGCTGCAACTACTTTAGTCTGCTTGGACTGACAATACAAAATACCACACACTGGCTTAAACAATACAAATTAATTTTCTCATAGGTTGGAGACTGGTAGTCCAAGATCTAGATGCCAGCAGACCTCTCTGGCTTGCAGATAGCCATCTTCTTGCTGTGTCCACACATGATCATTCCTCTTTGCTTACAAGGGAAGAGAATGGTCTCTGGTGTTTCTCTTTTTATAAAGACACCAGCCCTGTTGAATTAGAGTCTCACCCTATGGTTAATTTAAACTTAATTTTTCCCTTAAAGGCCCTGTCTCCAAATATAGTCACAGAGTCAGGGCTTCAACATATGAATTTGGAGTAGGGACATACTCAGTCCATAACAGAAACCAATCCCCCACCCTCTTGTGGACTGTATTCTTTTTAAATCTAAGAACACTTAAATCAGCTTTTCTTAATAGACCACCTAAAATTAAGATGATTTTCAGACTTATTAATTAAGAATCTAAATTGGGCTAAGCCTCAGAAACCTGTATTTTTAGTACAAACCAATTGATCTGATTCATAACTAGATTTAGATACTTAAATAAACCTCCTTCACACTTTTATTATAGGTAAGAAAATAGGTCCAGAAAGTTCAATCTCTTATTGACAAATCTATAACTTTACTAGGTTATGAGTTTCTCAGTTTCTATGGCTTGAATGTTTCCTTCAAAGTGTATGTGTTAGAAACTTAATCCCCAATGCAATAGTGTTGGGAAGTGGGGCCTAATGAGATGATTAGGCCATGACGACAGAGCGAATGAATTAATGCCACTATTATGGATGTGGGTTAATTATTGTGGTAGTGGATTCATTGTAAGGGAGAGTTTGGCCCTCTTCCCACACAATGTCTTTCACCACATACAACACAAGAGACCCCTCACCAGATGCTGGTCCCTTGACCTTAGACTTCCCAGCCTCCAGAATCACCAACATACTCTGTTCATTATAAATGACCCAGTCTGAAAAACAATCATAAAATTTGTCTGGAATCATAAAAGGCCTCATATCACCAAAGCAATACTGTGCAAGCAGAATAAAGTAGGAGGTATCTCATTTCTGACCTCAAAACATTACATAGTGTAATAATCAAAACAGCATGATATTGGCACAAAAACAGGCAGGTAGATCAATAGAACAGAATTGAGAGCTCAAAAATAAACCCAAATATATACAGCTAACTGGTCCTTGACAAAAGACACAAAATAATCCTATGGGAAAAAGAAAATCTCTTCAGCAAATGGTGCTGGGAAAACTGGATATCCCCTTGCAGAAAAATGAAACTGGACTCCCATCTCTCACCACTAACAAAAATTAACTCAAAATGGATTAAGGATCTAAACATAAAACCTCAAACTATGAATCTACTGGTGGAAAACACAGGGAAAACTCTTGGAGACCTTGGAGTAGGCAAAGACTTCTTAAAGAAGACTCTCTCTCGTCCTCCCCCCCCCCAGGGGTCAGCAGTTGGTATGGTGGTTAAAGCACTGGACTCCCACATGGCTTACCATGGTTTGAGTCCCAGACCTGGTGGCTTCCTTTCTCATTTTTCCTCTCTCACTCTCTCTCTTCAAATTTTTTAAAAATAGTAATAATGATGATAAAAAGAAAGACCCCCCCCCAAGCACAGGCAAAGTCCCAAAAATAGACAAGTGGGACTACATTAGGCTAAAAAGCTTCAGCATAGCAAAAGAGAATAACTAGGATGAGACATCCCTCAGCGTGGGATAATATATTTGCAAACAATACCTCAGATGAGGACTATAGCTAGAATATACAGGGAAATTAAGCAGTTTACCTGCAAAAAATATAATCAATTAAAAGTTGACAAATGAGTTGAATAAACAACTCTCCAAGGAAGACATATGAATGACCAAAAAAACATATGAAAACATGCTCAACATTTCTTATCATAAGAGAAATGCAAATCAAATCCACATTGAGATACCATTTAACTCCAGTCAGAATGGCTAAAATGAAAAAAAAAAAACAAAACAACCAAAAAAAGAATGATAAGTGCTGACAAGGCTGTGGTGAAAAGGGAACTCTCCTACACTGTTGGTTGGTGGGAATGTAAATTAACACAACCAACCACTGTGGAGAACAATATAAAGATTTCTTAGAAACTTACAAATAGAACTACTAAATGACCCAGTCATTCCACTATTCGATATTTACCCAAAGGATAGGAAAACCTTCAGTTGGAAAAACACTTGTACATCTATGTTTATGGTAGCATTATTTACAATTCTTGGACATGGAGTCAACCCAAATGTGCAAAAACAGATGATTGAATTGAAAAAATGTGACACATGTACTCTCTGGAATACTATTCAGCCATAAACAAACAAACAAACAAACAAACAATGAAACCCTGACATTTGCTATAAGGTGGATAAATACAGAAGGCTTAATGCTAAATGAAGCAAGCTAGACTATGAACAACAGACTGTATGTTCAAGCAAGCTAGACTATGAACAACAGACTGTTTCAAGCAGGCTAGACTATGAACAACAGACTGTATGTCCATGTCCAGACTATGAACAACAGACTGTATGTCCATGTCCATATGTACCAAATGTACCAGTTTCTGCATTCTATAGCAGAAACTGAAAATTGGAAGATCTCTAGTATCTATAGTTGCCTTCTTGCAACTATAAGGGAGGGATAATAGGGGATGGATAACAGGGGAGAGGGAGGAAGGGGAATGGGAAAAAAACAAACTATGCATTTAATTGACACAAAATGAAAAGCTATTTGATGATAATGTATATGATAATGCCATGACTGATATACACTGTATTCATGCTGGGAAAAACTGTTGTACACTGTAAAGATGTATAGTTATTAGATGTAAATATATATATACACACGCACACATATGTGTGTGTGTGTGTGTGTATGTACATGAAATGACCCAATATATGACATTTTGATATAGAAGCACAAAATGAACTAAGACATTAAGGTATAATGAATTATACAAAAGACTTTTTGGAGGAATGATATAAAAAGAAACACACACACTGGAGCCAGCAGATGGCATAGTAGTTATGTCACTGGACTCCCACGTGATTGACCTCGGTTCAAGTCCTAGACCTGGTAGCTTGAAATTCATGCTGGGCACGTGTGCATGCATGCCCAAAATCATGGAGGAGAAGAGACTGCAGTGTGACCTTCCCTCCTGGAGAATGATTTCTCACTTTCCCTGTCACTGTCTCTGTCTGTCTGTCTCTGGCAAGTGTATGTGCCCTAAGGCAAAAACCTTGACAAAGAAAAAAAGAAACTTCAAAAGACTTAAATGTTGAATGTGTTTTACAATTCTGGGAAAAGCTGGAATCAAGGAGGCAGACTGACAAGGATTTGTGAACCTCTGTGAGCTTCAATTTCTCTGACAGTAAATAATATGCCTTAACTGAGACCTGATATGATCAGCAGGGGCAATTTAGATAGTGACTATACTTAGAAGATCTCTTCACATAGAGTTGGTCTAAATAAATTTGTTAGGATACTTATTTGTTATTGTTGTTTTTAACTTTAAATTGCCAATAGATAATTTAATGCCTCGTAGGGTATTAAATAAATAAGTACATTTTTGAGTTAAGGTGGGATGATGCATGATAAATAAGTTAAACATGTAGTGTTAGTTGAAATGAAGTGATATAAGGAAAAATAATTCAGAAAAGAGAGGATAGGAGTTACAACTTGAAATAGTGTAATCAAGAAGTGCTTAAGATAGTGACATTTGAACAAAAGTCTAAAGGACCATGCATGCAAACATGTAG
>NW_006159522.1:45225-66649 GCF_000334495.1 Tupaia belangeri chinensis | reverse complement strand
AGCAGTCCTGCTGAGGGATCGGCACCTGCTAAAGTCAGTGTAGCTGGAAAAGAATCAGAAAGTGACAGAGTATTAGAGGAACTGAAATCAAATAGTTTAAGTTATTGCAAATGCTTCAGCTTTACTTTAAATGAGATGGAGAATCGCTGAGGAGTTTTGAGCAGAGTGGCATAATTTGATTTGATGTTTTAAAAGGATCTGTTTGCAGTATCATAAAAATATCAATTCTTTCCCTTTTTAAAATAATATAATAATAATAAAACTTCCATCAAATTATTATTTTTTTTACTTAGCGTTAGGCCTTTATTGAATATAAAATTCAACTGATCAAGAAAATACTAAAAAAAGAATAATAGTGTTGAAGGATTTTATATGAAATAAAATAAAATGAAGGATACTAGTTAATCTTGTATTTGGAAAAGTGGTAATTAAGGAGAGACAATCAAGTATTCTGCTTTTCTTATACAATGCACTATGAGGGAAAACAGTACTTTAGGAGTGAGCAGAGGTGTGGGAAAGTTTGAAAGTTATGGAATTATTTAAGCTAGTGTAGAAAGAATGATAGGATATGACCATTTTCTTTTTTTAAAAAAATATTTAATTTAAAAAATGTATTGTTATTATTACTTTTTATTTGACCAGAGAGGAAGAGGGATAGTGAGAAAACAAGCCACCAGGTTCAGGACTCAAACTGCAGTCAGCCATGTGGTAGTCCAGTGGCTTAATCACCATGCCACTGGCTGGACCCAGATATCACCATTTTCAAATTTCTAATGAATTAATGGATATAGGCAATCATCAATGGTTGGTACAAATCTCAAAAAGAGAATCATCCAAAATTTATATAAGTATTGATGGAAATGCATTATATAACCCATTACGTAATCTGGAAGATAAACACATGGAATTCTGAATTTGATCAAGTTTCTAGATTAACTGACCAATTTACAGGAAATAAGGGGCAGAGAAACAATACCACACAGGCCATTGGCAAAATGTAAACTCTGGTAAACTACAGCATTAGCCACCTATGATCTTCCACAGAAAAACTAAAAGAGGGAGGATGGCAGGGGGAGAGAAGATGGGAGAAGAGGGCTCTATAGTATAGATGAAAAGAGATTTAAGAGATGTATTGACCAATCATAATGTATAGACCTTATTTAGATCCCAATTAAAAACAATGGAAAATAATATAAAACTGTTGAGGAAAAGTGAAACCTGATTAAATATTTTATGACATTAAATACTTTTTAAAGCTATAATAACTATATTGTAAATATGTTTGAAAAAAATCCCTTCTAGAGATGAATACTAAAATACTAAAAAATAAAGTGATGTCATTAATTTGCTTCAGAATGATGTGGGAACAAGGTTGTGGAATGCACTGAAAAAAGATTGCCCATGTATTGATAATTGTTGAAGACAGCTAATAAAAATAAGTCCAAAATAGGTGGCATGGAGGTGTTGGATTCCCATGTGGCTGACTGTGGTTCAAGTCTTGGACCTGTTTCCCTGATTACTTGTTTTCTCTGTCTCTTTGTCCCTGGTGAATGCACACACCCTATAGCAAATTTAAAAATAATGATAATAGTAAATAAGGGTAAATAAATAATTCTTAAAAAAATGTTCAAAACAAACCAAAATCCACAAAGAACATTCTGGAACTTGTTCTGAGAAAAGACTTGGAGGAACAAGAAGGATTACAATAGAAACAAGGTGATCAGTTAAACGATCACTGTAATAATCCAAGAGATAGTTGGTTGTGGTTTGGACCAGAGATGTTAACAGTGGAGGTCATGAAAAATGTTCAGATTCTGATATAATTTGAAGGGTGAACTCACAAAGTTTGTTAGGTTATATATAGAATGTGAGATACGGAATGTGAGAGAAAAGTAAAGTCAAGTATGACTCCATGGCTTTTTAATCGAGCATCTTATAAAGTTACCATTAATTTTTTTTTCTTTGGAGAGGTTTTTGCTAGAGGGCGCATACGCTCGCTAAAGAGTCAGAGACAGAGAGACAGAAAGTGAGAAATCACCCCCTAGGCGGGATGACCATGCCACAATCCCTTCTTCTCCATTCTACTCTTGGAATCTTGGGCCCTTATGCACACACGTGTGGTGTGAGTATAAGCCACTGGGTCCGGGACTCGAACCATGGTCAACTACATGGGAGTTCAGTGACATAGCCTTTATGCTAACTGCCAGTCCCTAAAGTTGCCATTAACTGAGATGGGGAAAACTTCAAAAACCAAGTTTAGGAAAGATAGACTTCATTTTGGACATATTAAATTTTATATGTGTCTTAGACAACCAAGTAAAGATGTTAATTAGTTGAATATATGAGGCAGAGAAAAGGTTAAGGATGAAGATTAAAATTAGAAAGTTACTAGTATATAGTGGAACTTCAGGCATGTGATGGTCAAGATCTCTGAAGAAGTTACTATAAATAGGAAAAGAGGACTAGCTCCATGTGAAGAATGTCAATATTCAGCTATTTGGGAGATGATGCATGTTTTGGCTATTGGAGCCACTATAATAGAAATCTTTAGACTGTGTAATTTATAAACAATAGAAATGCATTTCTCATAGTTCTGAAGATTGGGAAATCCAAGATCAAAGTGTCAGTAGATTCCCTCTGTGATGAGGACTCTGCCTCAAGGATGACAACTATTGCTATATCCTCACATGGTGAAGGGGACTGGGGCTCCTTGACCTCTTTTATAAGAGCCTTAATCCCATTCATGAGGGCTCCACCCTCACAACCTAGTCACCTCCAGAGACCCCCTTATTTCATACTATCATCTTGGGGTTTAGGTTTCAACATAAAAATTTTGGGGTAAGGTGTACATTCAGACTATAGCAAGGAGGCAACAACAAAAAAATTCTGAAGTAGTTACCAGTGAACTAGGAGAAGAGGCAAAAAAATATGGTATCCTGGAAGCCATGTGAGGAAGACAGTGATCTGTGTCACATGTTACTAAACAGTCTAATAAAATGAAAGTTGAGAATGGATCATTGACTTTAACAACATGAAGATGAGCAGTGGGTGGAGTGGTGAATATTAAAGCCTAATAGCTCAAGAGAAAATCAGAAAAATTGGTGACAGCAAGGATAAATAACTACTGTTTTTTGAGGAAATTTGCCAAACAAGAAAAAAAGGGTCTAGTAGTTACATAGTGAAGTAGGATGAAGCAAAAGTCTTGTTTCTGCAGATAAGAGAAAAAGCAGGTTTGTTGGTTAATGAACAAAACTAGAATAAAGGAAAATAATTGAGATTATAGAGGAGGAATTGCTGAGTCAATGGTGAGTAGGTAAGAAGGGATTTAGTATACAAATAGAGAAGTTTCTTTTTTCTAGGAGCATGAAGGAGTTCACTCATGGTTAATGAGAGCTGCAGTTACAGGTAGGTAGATGAATGTAGTGGTGGAAGTTCACTGTTATCTCTGGTTACTTCTGCTTTCCCAGTAAAATAAAAAGCAAAATTATCTCTTGAGAATGAGACTGACGAAGAGTTGGAGATTTTAGGAGAGAGGCAAAGCTATGTAATTGTTGTTTAGAAAGGAAATGCAGTATGATTTCTAGACAGCATTAAGGACATATTTCAAGCTAGAGATCATGAATGTTAATGAGGGCAGTCTACATGTTTATTTTGTTTTCCTTCAACTTTGTGCATGTGAAAGGAAGGAAGGAATGGGTAGAGAGTTGAACAGAACCAGGATTGTGTTTTATCCAAGTGCAAGGAAGGAAACAAGAGCAAGGAAGTTAAGGGTATATGCAAGGAGTGATTATGACTGGCCATGGACTTTAAACTGGATAAAGATAGAAGTGAGGATGTGAGTGGGGCAAGGGACAAGGAAAAGATGTTAAAATTTTGTGGGTTAAAGTGCTGGAATTCTTTAGATCACTAGTAGTGGAATTTGGGGAAAAGAATATCTACCTTTTTTTTTTGGTTTGTTTTTGAGATATTTTTGCTGTAGGGTGCATGCATGTGCTGGAGACAGAGAGAGACACAGCAAGAAATGATCCTCTGAGAGGATGGTCACAGCACAATCCCTTCTCCTCCATTCTCCTTTCGAGTTTTTGGGTATTCACACACTCACACCTGGTGTGAGTTTTAAGGTACTGAGCCTGGGACTTGAACTGTCACCTATGTGGGAGTCCAACAATGGAACAATTATGCCATCTACTGGTCCCAAGAATATCTACCTTTAGAGAGGGCTGCATAGGAGAGGGCTGTAGGGTTAAGTTTAAAAGCTGGAAACAAAAAGAATATTCAGAGAATGTAATTTTGCTGATGACTACCTGTGTCTCAAGGGCATAGTGGAAAGAAAAGATTTCAGGAGTTGAGAGGATAAAAAATGGGATCAGAAAAGGGTATGTTCAGAATCTTAGGAGAATTAGAATCTCTAGAATGAGAGTTGACTTTGGCCTTTTGTAGCAACTAAAACCAAAAGGCATAAAGGGTATAATGAGATTACTCTTGATGAAAGTCTATGATAAAAGCTTTAAATTCAGAATTGAAGCTATAATTAAACAAATTTGCAACCTCAGTGCAGATTCAAGGACAAGCTTGGGCTTAGATTAGTCATGAGTGAAATGCCTGTTGGCAAAATGTCTGCCTTTTAAAGGGCATAGGGTGGTATATGAGGTTATGAGTGCTTCTGAAGACCTTGAAGATAATCAAGGCTTATTATTCATTACCTTTAATTGACATTATACAGAAATTATTGCTCCTATCTCAAAGATTTCCATTATCATAAGAGGATCTTTCTCAAAAGCCTGACTTAGTTTCTGTCCTCTTGCTTGACAGGAGTTTGAATAATAGTGGTATCTTTTTTACTTATAGACATTTTATTTATTATTACATTCATACAAAATTAACACTTGAGATTCAATTTTTAGAAATCCCTAAAGGTCAAAGCAGTCATAACTGTCTGAACATGAGTTCAGAATAAAGAGAGGGTGGTAGTTCTGGTGGTGGACTTCAAACCTAAAAAGTAGACATAATTGTTTACAGGCACATGAGAACCTGTAATGACTTCCCCCGTGCTGCCTAAA
This sequence comes from Tupaia belangeri chinensis, assembly GCF_000334495.1. Classification (NCBI taxonomy): domain Eukaryota; kingdom Metazoa; phylum Chordata; class Mammalia; order Scandentia; family Tupaiidae; genus Tupaia; species Tupaia belangeri. The sequence goes on along the minus strand of NW_006159522.1, from coordinate 61,589 downwards.
TTTATCAACATGTGATACAGGAAAAAAACCAGTGAGCAGGAATATTTTTGTTTAATCTATGTTTTAGCCAACCTACTTGTCTTCTACCTATAAGACTCTACCTGTATGCCTCCTCTTCTCAGTTATAGCAAAAGCTCAGGACTATCTTACTGAATGCTAAATATTGAGAGGTTAACAATTGTCTGGTTGGAGAGAACCATGGCATTGACTGGCTGGGAGAGGTGCATGTAACTGCACTATGGTGTAAATAGAAATGAGGGAGTGGCCAGAAGAGGTTTCTATGATGGAGTAGTGTAGATTACTTGTTATGTGATTGGAGTGTTTGTGTAGTCTAAAAATTCATGTTTGCTGGTGTAATGTTTATATATGCTTATTGAATATTTTGATTTAATGCAATATTGGGAACTTCATTATTTAATGTGCAGGTTGTTTTTTGGGTTTCTGCTGTGACAGTATGCAAAACATGCTTCAGCACAACATGTTATAGAGAGAATAAAACTAAAGTCTCTTAATACCTATCTCATAGTTATGATGTAAGAACAAATTAAATAAATATGCAAGGTGCATAGCCCAATGTTTGGTTCAAGTTACACTTTTTTTTTTGTCTTAAAAGTGTTTTGGAAGTTATTTAGGTGTGTTTGAAATGTCTTACAGAAATAAAGTAATGACTTCCGATTGATTTCAAAGAACCCTGTTAGCTATTTTGATAAGCTCTTTAATGTCATACTATTTGTATGCATTTTTAAAAATTGGTAGGTCTTTTTCTCCAGCTTCACCAGCTCATTTTTTCAGACCTCTACTTAAATGTCCCCTCTTCAAGGGAAGCCTTTGTTTTGTAAAAGATCCTGATAGGATCCTGTGTTTCTGTCTACTACTTACCACAGTTATACTTTTTTTCCCCTGTAATTTTTGAATATCCTTATTCTACAGTAGGATATAAGTTCTTCAAGGACAGGGGTCATGTTTATCTTTGCTCATACTCCTTACCCAGCACCCAGCATACTTTCTGATAGCAGCCAGCACTCAATAGTTATCAAATAATAACCTTCAGTTTTAATAAAAATTGTTTGGAATTTATACTCATTGGGCATATCTTTATGATTCTACAGATATTTGACAGGAAATTATTTTTAGTGTCATTATAAATTTTTAGAAATTATGCATTAACATCCTGTTTGCTGTAACTGGAATATAGATATGTGTGTGAGAAAGAGTCTTCAAAAAGTTCAAGGAAAATACGTATTCTGAAAAAACTATGCATGGATTTTTAAAAATGTTTTGCACCAAAACCCCCCAAAAATCCCCCCAAAATAAAAAAACTAGCACTTGAATTTTACTTTTCAGACTCTTACATGTCTATTGTAGCATCTTCTTAAGTTAATGTGGACATTGCAACCTGTAGAGTATTAAATATTTCAAATAACGTTTACTGCCTTATTTCTGCAGTTTGTACACACTCATTCTCAAAGATGTATCACCAGAAAACTTTATTTCTTAGATAAAACAAGATGCGATTGTCTGTTACAGGCTCCAGCACAGAGTAAAATAGTTGTGTTTTAGGAAGATGATATTTACATCAGCTTCAGCTATAAATAAGGTACTTTCATGTGAAGGGTAGTTTGGAGTGTTTATTCGAAGTGTTCCTTTTAGCTCTAAAATGTAGGCTGTGGTGGTGGCAAACGGGGAACCAGAGAATTGAGAACAAAGCAGGTCATATTATCTTGTTTTTCAGTATGTTGTATACTTTTTTACTTTCAGTTGCAGAACAGGGAAGAAGTATTCCTGCTTTTCAAAACTGATCAAACTGACTTGACAGTACTCCCTCTTATTTGTGGTGGTGTAAGTTACATAAACCTTAGATTAATCATCTGCACAATGAGGACAGTATTAATTTATTTTCAGAGATGTTCTATGGATTAAAAAGATCTGGTATATCAGGACCAACAGACAGCTTAATGGTTACATTGCTAGACTCCCATGTAGTCGACCGTGGTTCGAGTCTCAGACCTGGGGGCTTCAAACTCATGCCAGGCACATGTGTATGCATGCTCAAAATCCCAAGAGGAGAATGGAGGAGAAGGAATTGCAGTGTGGCCATCCCCCTTGGGGTTGATTTCTTGCTTTTTGTTTCTCTCTGTCTCCCTGGCAAGCAAATGCACCTTATAGCAAGAATTTCTCTATAGTCGACCGTGGTTCGAGTCTCAGACCTGGGGGCTTCAAACTCATGCCAGGCACATGTGTATGCATGCTCAAAATCCCAAGAGGAGAATGGAGGAGAAGGAATTGCAGTGTGGCCATCCCCCTTGGGGTTGATTTCTTGCTTTTTGTTTCTCTCTGTCTCCCTGGCAAGCAAATGCACCTTATAGCAAGAATTTCTCTAAAATAAATCTGGTGTATATAATGTGTCCAACATCTGACACATGATGAGCATACAAGTATTTCTTTCCTCTATTTATCATTTGGTGGTTTGGTTGAGAAAAAAATAGCAAAGTAGGATTTTATAGAGCTATATCCCTTTGACACTTCAGTCTAGGTCTGGCCTGCCTCCTTTTCTTTTTTCCTTCTTTTATTTTTCCCTCCCTCCCTTCCTTTCTTCTTCCTATATGAAAGGTAAAAGTTGTGGTTTGAGGGGCCAGCAAGTGGCATGGTGACTGAAGTGCTGGAGTACCCCATGATTGTCCATAGTTTGAGTCCTGGATATGGTGACTTGCTTTCTTATTTTGTTTCTCTCTCTCTGGTGAGAATACATGCCCTGTAGCAAATTTTAAAAATATAATAATGAAAAATGAACTTAAGTAATTCTTTTTTTTTTTTGGAGAGGTTTTCACTATAGGGCGCGTGCGCTCGCCAGACAGACAGAGAGAGACATAGAAACAGAAAGCGAGAAATCACCCCCCAGGGGGGATGGTCACGCTGCAATCCCTTCTCCTCCATTCTCCTCTTGGGATCTTGGGCACGCACACACACGCGCCCGGCGTGAGTTTTAAGCCACCGGGTCCGGGACGCGAACCGCGGTCGACTACGTGGGAGTCCAGCAACATAGCCATTACGCTAACTGCTGGTTCCCAACTTAAGTAATTCTTTACAAAGAAAAGTTATGGTCTGGATTGTCATGTGTAATTATGAGAAAGGTCATTAGGAAATGAGGAGAATGGAGACTACATACTTTTTTGACTAGTTGTGTTTAGAATACTCAGAAAACTGGGAAGTTGTGGTAATTTTATTGGGAAGAAAACATCCAGTAAATGCATTGACAATATAAAAGATTACTAAATTAAAGGTATTTATTATTTTTGACTGAATGATATACGTAGAAGTACTAATTCCAGAGTTTCTGCACTACAAAGGGGTCATGAAAAGATAGGGGTAAGATTGGTAGGAAAGCTAGAAATTGTATTCTTTTTTTGAAATTTTATTGTTTATTGGTTTATTTGAGAGTAAAGGGTAGTGAGGCTTTTTTTTTTTTAAAGAAAGCTTGTAATAGGAACTTCGAAAATGATCCACAAATATATTGTTCCAAAGCTAAAGAAAGTCTGTCCTCTTTAAATAGCATTTAATAAGCTATTTTAATAGCATTTAATAAGCTATTTTAATAGCATTTAATAAGTTAGTGCTACTATAAATGCTATTACATAAATAGCAGTTATAAAGTCAGTGCTACCATATTTACATAACCAAAAAGTTTTCTTTTTAAGTTTATTTATTTATCTATTTCTTCCATATAATAAAGAAAGAAAGAGAGTCCCAGCAGGGTCTTGACTCTGTAATCCACCCCATTCTCAGTTGGCCCTGATCAGGAGCCTGTGTGCATGAAGTATGCTCGGGGAGTGACCCCCATGTAGGTCCAGTCTTGTAACCACTGTGCCACCATCTGGCCCCAACTTTTTGACTTAATGTATCTCATAATTAGGTTCCATCTTATGGTATTGGTTAAATAACCTAGAAGTGAGAGATCACAAGGATAAATTAATAAGTCTATTCAGTTCGGCCTATAGCAATGCAAAATTTAGTTATTTAAGTGATTCATTTGTTCTGCTCCAAAGTTTTTGGTTCTTACCATGACATGTACCACAGTAGCTTTAACTGCCTACTGAGTATAACAAGATTAATGAAAGACCTTACAGAAAGGACAGAGTTTAAACTAATCAGTAGTCACAGGCCACAGACATGACCTGAGTTAAATTTTTATAGTTGGATTCAAATGCTGGGTCAACCCTATAATTCAATTATTTTATTCCAGTTCACAGACTTCTCAAATATTGTGAAGAATAAGACTAAAAACCAGACTAATTAGTTATACCAGTTAGAATTGGTAATTCATTTTATCTACCCTCAGCTGTGCCCTCATTCCTGTTAAACAAATTATATTTAATTTCTAAATATTTCATATTCCCCCAACACCCAAGCACTTCAACTATGCTTTTCTTTCTAACACTCTTCATTCTTACTGCATTAAAAAGATTGAGCACTATTATAATAACTCCTCTAATTTCCCTCCTCTCCAATAGAAAAAAAAAAGGCTCTTGTATTGTTTTTTCCTTTTTGTTAATCCTGATGCTTCTGCCTTCTTCTCTTCCCACCTTTAGAGGTTTTGCTTCCTCAGTCATGCCTGTATCATGAGTCTTTCTCCACCCTCTTGGCTTTCCCTCACAGACAGGCATGTTCCTTTCCTCAATTTTGTTATCATTTAATGTATTTGCCCTTTAGAATTTTAATTTAGAATTTTAGAAGATTCTAACAACACTTACTATAGCAATAGGTACCTTAAAAAGGTATCTTAAAAAGTATCTTCCCTTTTAAAAAGTTTTTGTTTATTGAAAGGAAGAGAGAGAGAAAGAGAGAGAGTACTCTTGATGGGGTCCTGATGCTAAGATATACTCTCAGTCTCAGCCAACCCCAGATCATGGGCACCCAAGTGCCTGATCTCCTTATGAGGTCTTGACATAAATCCTTCAATGTGAGTTAGTCTTGGAAAGCATTGGTTTTACTGCAGTGCTACTGTCTGGCCTTGGCATATGCACTTTTAGAAAGATTTTGTAAATTATCTATATGGCTGGAAGTATAATCTCTTCTTAGTAACTGAACATTAAGATTACTTTCTCGAGGTCAGCAGATAACATGGTGGTGAAAGTTATGTCATTAAGTAGGACAAACTAGATGTCTTTATTCTTGTTAGAACTGCCCTTTCTTATTTTTATATCTCTCTGGGTTTATGATTTTCTTCCTTAAAAATCATGCTCATTATTATTAATTTAAAAAATTCTTCTTCTGGGACCAGCAGTTGGCGTAATGGCTATGTTGCTGGACTCCCATGTAGTCGACTGGGGTTCGAGTCTTGGACCCGGTGGCTTAAACTCATGCTGGGTGCATGTGCGCGCGTGTCCAAGATCCCGAGAGGAGAATGGAGGAGAAGGGATTGTGATGTGGCCATCCCCCATGGGGGGGTGATTTCTCGCTTTCTGTCTCTCTGTTTCTCTCTGTTTTTCTGGCAAGTGCATGCACCCTATAGTAAAAACAAACAAACAAACAAACCAAAAAACCTCTCCAAAAAAATTCTTCTACTTTTTCTTTAATGCCAGAGAGTATATGTGCATGCAGAAGAGGGAAAAAGAAGGAGAAAGAAAAAGCACCCTCTAATGGGGCATAGGCATCCCACAATCCCTTCTTCATTTCTCCATCCTATCAGAATTTTGGGCATACATGCCCAATGTTATTTTCCAAGCCACAGAGGCTAAGATTCAAGCCATGGTTGGTCATTTGGGATCTGGCTCCCTTAACCACTGAGCTATGGGACTAGCCCCAATTCTTAAAATAAGAACAGAAATTTTTTTTTTTTTGGGAGAGATTTTCGCTATAGGGCACATGCGCTCGCCAGACAGACAGAGACATAGAGACCAAAAGCGAGAAATCATCCCCCATGGGGGATGGTCACGCCGCAATCCCTTCTCCTCCATTCTCCTCTTGGGATCCTGGGCACACACACACGCACCCGGTGTGAGTTTTAAGCCACTGGGTCCGGGACCCGAACCACGGTCGACTACGTGGGAGTTCAGCGACATAGCCATTACGCTAACTGCTGGTTCCCAAGAACAGAAATTTTGATCGTGGACAATGTGATCTAACTCCTAACTATATTCCTAGCCTCAATTCACATGAGGTTTCTCCTTGTTTTCTATACTTGGGCCACACTGATCTTTTTACGACTCTAATCCTTTTGCAACCCTATAATTTTAGTATTTCCTTCCTCCAAATGGCTTTTATATCTGCTGGGTTTTCGTTTCTTTGTTTGTTTGTTTTTGCTTAGACATTCTTTCCTTACTCTTTTGCCTGGTTGTTTTTTTATTTAGGTTTCTGATGTCAGTTTAATTATTATTTTTTTTCCCCTCAGTGAAGTTTTCTCTTACCTGTTGGGGAGGGCCAAATCCCCCACTTACAGACTCTCAACATATGGGCTTTATGTAATTTCACTGAGAAGCAGTTAACTGAGAGTCACTTCCATAAATGTTCAATTTGCTGAGGACAAATTTGGGAATAGACAATTTTCAGAAGATCATTTCATCTCCCTGGTCTAGGATGGTTCTCTGCAGCTGGCTTTCTGGCAGTGGCAGATACAGGCAGAAGCCTGTCTGAAGACAGCAAACTGCATTTAAGGAGAAACCTGTCATTTGCTTACACTGGAGTACTGGGTCATTGGGCTGTAGAGAAAGGCTTGGCATTTGAAATGTGAAAACATGAAATTGACATTCAGCCCAGATATGCAGTCAAATTCGAGGTTAAAGAGCTGTCACAATAGGATGCATCAATCCTTCTGTGAAATGAAGACCTCAGAACTTCTCAATATTTTAGTAAATTGGTTATTTGGTAAAATGATGATTTGGCAGACTACTTTTCATCAAATTGATTTTCTAGAAATTGGCTTTTGGCAAACTGAATTTCAGTGGATTGTCTGTTAGAGAAGTCAGTGCATCAGTCACTTGGAAAATTGATTTTTGGCAAATTGGTTTTCTGCAAATTGATTTTAGGTAATTTGGCATTCTTATAGTATCATGTACCTCACCTTGTAGCATTTTTATAGTTAATGTTTCCTGTTTGTTTTATCATTATTGGATTGGTGGTATTCTCCTCACTGGGGAGGAGTAATGTCTACTTCATTCACCATTGCATTCTCTAGTCCTTTTACAGTGTTTGGCTCATGGTTAGTACATAATAAATACTTATAGAATAGATTAAAAAATAACACATTGCTACAGATTGAAAGGGAATGAAAATGGGATTGACACAGTACTGAATGAAGCTTAATTACCAAATATCTATAGGATCTGATAGTGAGGTCGTTATTTAGGAATGTTGTGTACATATGAGATGGTACCATTTTAACCTTAGTATTATTAATACTAATAGCTAACTTTATATGTCACTTACTATGTGCCAGTTATTAACTCATTTAATTCTCACAACAATCCCATGGGGTGAATTATCACTGTTATCCTCATTTTACAAATGAAGCTGAGATACAAAAGGGATAAGGAACTTGCTCAAGGTCATGCAATTATTTAAACTCAAGCAGGCTGGCTCCAGCATCAGCCATATATTGCAGCTCTCTTGATTCAAGAAAAGTGGAATTTTCATCAAAATTAAGGGGTAGGGAGTGAGCGGTTTATAACCTTTAATTTCTATTAGAGTAGACATTATGGAGGAGGAAATAGGTTATGAAAAAGGAAAAGTGCTCTTGGTATAGACAATAATGTAAGCTAAGAATGCAATTTTGGAAGTGTCATGGAGGCTGCCAATGACAGTCTACAAAACGCCTGGAGATTTTAAGGTCCTTTATATCTCCATCAGCCTCCTAAAAAGCTTCTCCCACAAATATACTATGTATATAGAAACAGGGTACTTGTTTTGTAAGCACAACATCAACACAAAAGTCCTTCTATTTACATTGGAACTAACAACAGTGTCATTGCTCTGTTAAGTCAGCTTTATGACAAGTTTCCTAATATCTCCTTACCATATTGCTGTTTCAAACTCCTTCTATGTAGAAATTCTGCCAGTTCTCATAGGGTCACCTGGGTGGGAAGGAAAGCAAGAAAAGGGGGAGAAATACTTTTATCAGTGGTAACTATGGAGATGAAATACTTACGGAGGCTCTGTTAGCATATAGGAAGGTAGTACATACGTGACCTTACTGTGCAGAAAGATGAAGATTAAAAGAAAAATGAAAATTTATTGCTTTAACATAAGCCTTTGTATTTATCATGTGGTGGGAAGGGGTACTTTTGTGTGTGTGTGTGTGTGTGTGTGTGTGTGTGTATGTGTGTATTTATTTTAATTTTTACAACTTACAAATTAGGTATCATTCTTTCTCCCTTACAGATGAGACAGACTTTCCGCAAGACCATCTATCCAGTAAGTGATCTTATGAGTCTAACCAAGATCTGTCTTATTTTAAATTCCATGTAATTCTACTACACAATAGTACTCTTGTAGAATATTGCAATAATGATAGGGGCAATAATGATGGTGTTGAAAATTGGGTGTTTGTTCTCAAGCACGTATTGTACAGAATATGAAGGAAAGCCAAATTTATGCTAAGAATTGAATGTTGGTGATGAATGATACAAAGGAAAGAGTCAGATACCTGTGGTGAACAGAGTTTGTTTAACTAAATGGACTAATATTTTACCATAGCCATCTGTCAAAGCATAACAGCAATATATTGGCAACATAGGCATCTTTGGTTTGAAAATAGGACTGACTGAGAGGCTGTTTTAGAGAACACTCCATTGAATTTATTTCTAGAGATTTGGCATTTGTTTGAGAGGAACTCAATACACCAAATAAGAAATAATCTGGTGCCTTTTCCAAAAGTTTGTTTTCAATAAGCGGAAGCATTGAATATTGCTTAAAGAATATAATAACCAGAAACCAAAATTGAAAGGTTTAAAATAATTCAAGCAATCTTGTAGAAAACTTCATCCACAGTTCTTAACTGGCTTTATAGAGAATTGTTAATGTCATCAAATTCTGTAGGGGCAACAGGAATGGATTCATATACATCCGTTTATCACATTGCATCTGCTACTTTTTCTTGCTACCACCACCTATGGGAAATGCTGTTGCTAGGCTAAAAGTTACATATATATTATTACGCATATTCATTGTTAACATTTATTTTGAGTTAATACCCACTTTTCCCATATTGTGTTAAAAGCTAGGCTACCACAAAAAACCCCACGTACTCATCTTTAGATCTCTGTATTTCTTTATTCCATATAGAACTAAGGAAGGCATATATTGGGGCTCCAGATATTTTAGGGAGAATCTAATGCATACTTTACTAACAAATATTCTTGGAAATGAAGTTTTTGTTTTTCAGGGGGAGGTGGAATTTTGAAAGTTATCTTTTTTTTAGAGTTGTCCCTATTCCTTAGCCATTATATAAAAAACAACTCTCTGGGAACCAGCAGTTAGCATAATGGCTATGTCGTTGGACTCCCACGTAGTCGAACGCAGTTCGCGTCCTGGACCCGGTGGCTTAAAACTCATGCCGGACGCATGTGCGTGCGTGCCCAAGATCCCGAGAGGAGAATGGAGGAGAAGGGATTGTGGCATGACCATTCCCCCTGGGGGGTGATTTCTCGCTTTCTTTTTCTATGTCTCTGTCTGGCCCTATAGCGAAAACCTCTCCAAAAAAAAAAAAAAAGAAAATCTCTCAAATCTCTCAATAAATTTTCCTTTAGTCTCCAAACATGTGCACACAGTGACATAAATTTTTGACCGGAAATTTCTTGTGTGATGATATAAAAACTCTGACTTTGATTTTTTTTTGGGGTATTAATAGCAGTAAAAGTTGTACATTTACTTCTATTTCTGCATGAATAATGCCACTTTATTGATTGTGTGGTTTCATCTGTGAAGGAACTAATCTTGATTTTCCATTATCTATTTTCTATAACTTTCAAATAACATAGCCCAAGATGAGTTTATATGACAGATGAAATTACTTCCAAAGAAAGCAGTAATGAGGATATTAATTATTCCATAAGGTCTGATATACCATGGAATTATTTCAATAGAGAGCTGATTCAATTAAGGGAAATAAGGTGCTCCGAATATTTCTTTCTTCTAGCTTTTTTGAGTTGATAATAAAGTAATACTGCATTTTTTTAAAAGGTTAAGTAATACGTTTTTGGATGTGTTTGGTTAAAATATGACTCAGATTCAATAAATAATAGACAAAATTATTCTTTATGCAATTTTATTTGGTCAGAATATGGGTTAAAAGGTTGATTAGATTTTCCTTAATTATTTTTACACGTTAAGGTTAATTCTTTAGTTTTTCTGAGCTAACTAAGCCATACTTCTTTTGGGGAGCATTTTTCCAGTATGAATGAATAGGGCAGATTAATTAAATTTTATTCAAGACAAGACATAATGTTATCGGCAATGGCAGCAAGATCTAGGCTAACACTAATAGAGGAATATATTTGGATACAAATGAAATTAGCCTGTGTTGGACAATCAAGGTAAGAAGAATTCTCTCTTAATTTCCACTGCAAGATTTCTCCAAGTTTAGAATATGAATGCAGGATTCAATTGTGTAATTTTTCCATAATATATTAAATGATAACTATTTTGCCAGTATGGCTTAACCTTAATCAACATTTTTATAGTTGAATTATTATGTTAAGCTAATAAATTATCAGGTAAATCTTATTTTTTATGCTGCTTTCCTTTCAGCCTCTGAAGTTCTGTAGGTAGTTAACAATTCAGAGTTTAAAACATGCTTATCAAAATTGGTTATTATCCAGCTACTTTTCTAGATGAATCTTCCTTCATAAAAACATTCTCTTTTACTGTTGTGGATAATCAACAAAGAATCAGCAACTGGGGTGTTATAATAAAATGGTCTTAACCACTTGCTTTGGTTAGGCCTAGTTTAATGGTATTTGTTTTGGAGGAAATTTGCTTGGCACAATGACTGGCACGGAACAACTCAATGATTATTTGTTAGATGAATTGACAGACAAAGAGAAAGAGAAAAGAGAAAATGAAAAAAAGAGAAGAGAATTAGTTGGTAGTTGGGGCTAGGGAGTGAGTATAAATTTCCAGGGACTGTATGTTAAATGAAAAGAGAAAAGAATCTCAACTAATACTAGGATTCACCAGTATTTAAGAGTCAGAAAAAGAAAAGAAACTTGAGTTGACAGAGAAAAACAGGAACTTTAAGAGAATAGCACAGGGGACCAGCAATTAGCATAATGGCTATGTCGCTGGACTGCCATGTAGTGGACTGCGGTTCACGTCCCGGACCCTGTGACTTAAAACTCACTCCGGGTGCGTGTGCGTGCGTGCCCAAGATCCTGAGAGGAGAATGGAGGAGAAGGGATTGCGGCATGGCCATCCTCCCTGGGGGGTGATTTCTCACTTTCTGTCTCTCTGTCTCTGTCTGTCTGTCTGGCGAGTGCAGGCGCCCTGTGGGGAACAAAACCCCCCCAAAAAAAAAAAAAGAACAGCACAGAAAACCAGGGAATTGATTTCAAGAAGGACATTACTAACAATACTAAATGCCATAGAAAGAGGTCCAATAAAATGATAATATTAGATATCTTATATGTCATTTGCCATGTATCAGACACTGCTTTAAGTTCTTCATGTGTACTACTTTTCAAGACAAACCTGTGATGCAAATTTTTTTTTAATTAAGTTTTTCCTCCCCATAGGGATGTTCACTTGCCTGAGAGAGACAGAGAGAGATAGTGAAAGGGAAAGTGAAAAATCACCCCCATGGTGGATGGCTACTCTGCAATCCCTTCTCTGTTCTCCTCCTGGGATTTCGGGCACACACACACACACGCGCGTATCCAGTGTGAGTTTCAAGCTGCCAAGTCTGGGACTCAAACCGCAGTTGGCTTGGTGAGAGTCCAGCACTTTAACCACCATGCCACCTGCTGGCTCCAGTACAGGTATTTTTATTTACCATACTTTATGAATAAAAACAAGGAAGATGGAATACGTTGCCTTGGGATAATTTGCCTTGGTAAGTGTCAGAGACAGGATCATGACTTCTGAGCGGTGACTGCAAAGTTCATGTTCTTAAACTACTATAGTATGCTTGCTCACAGCATGCTTACTCACAAAAGCAGTTGCCTAAATGTATCTATTAGAAGTAGCAGTGAGGGGTGGTTTCTGACATTTCAGTGGAAGTGCAGCTTCAGTAGGATAGTGCAGACTGAAGCCGGTGCTCGGGCAGATGAGCAAGTCCAGAGTGCAGCAGACTTTATTCCAAGATAGTTGGTTATAGAGAAAAGAGAGTTTTCTACCTCCTCAGGGTGGGAGGAATTATTTTTAGCATGGGAGAGTTTCGGCATGTTTATATGGTAAGTAAAGAGTCCTTGGAGAGAAATTTTAGAAGATACTGAAGAGATGTGGTAAATCAAGAGATTGGTACACACGAGCTCTGATAGATTTTAGACAATATTCAGCCTGGTCAGGAGAAGGAACTGTGTATTTACAAAAGGAAAAAGCTAACGCGTGCTATAGGCGCATGGTCTTTTTTGACTGAGTGAGCACTATGGTGATGGAATTCATGCTTAATCCTCCTGCTTTTTCTATGAAGATTACTTGTTACGATCGTCTTATTTCTCCCTGAGCAGCAATTCTTCTAGGAGAGCTATTCCTACTCTACCCCACAATTATATGAATTTTGTGGATTTCTCTAATCATTAGATTTTGTTCTCTGCCCTCTGCATGACCACAGCTAGACCAACCAGTTTTTAGTCCTTAAAGACAAGTTTCTGGAGCTAAATCATTCGATGGTAATGATGTTTTGAACTGGTTCAGTTTTTGCCCTTTTTGAGATGTTTTCTGTTCAGATTTGTCTTCATTTCTATAAATTCTAGCAACCCCCCCCCTTTTGCTTAAATCACTGGCAACAAGGAACTATCTGATAAAAATCTGATGAGGCAACTTGAAGAATATGGCATGAAATAAAAAATTTAAGATTTTAATTTAAATGTGATGGGGGGAAAAATACAGGTCCAAATAGACATAGATGAAAGGATCATCTTGAAAAAAGGAGACTCTACTGATAAAGGAACCACTCCCTTCATTCGTAACTGCATTTGGGTGTTATAATTTCCATCATTCCTGGTCTGGGACTTAAGCCATGGCCAGCCATGTGTGAATCCAGTGCCTTTAACCACCACACCATCTACTGGCCTAGAATCATTGCTTTTTAGTTAGGTGATCTAATAAGGAATAGTTTTTGAGGCAAGTTTCATTGTATGTACTTAAAAAAAACCACTTTTTAAGAATTTTAAGGTTATGAATTGTTAGAAAGAGAAATTAATGTTTGATTTATTTAGAGTAACTTAAATGCTGAATAAAGTGTTAATGTTTAGCCGGATTCTTCGTCGTAGATTGTTCACACTGTTAAAGACATTTCCCCAAATAAATTCACGAGTGCTAATATACTATAGACATTCCTCATAATTTCACACTTAAATGAGTAGCTTTTCTAAAATAGAATCTGACCTCAGGACATGTTGTATTCAGACAGATCATCAGTATGCAATTATCATTTGTTGTCTACCATTCCCCATAAATACATTTTAATGATATTTTTCCAAGTTTTATGGCTCATGCATCTTTTTTGTTGCTGATAACTTCACATATTGTGAATTTCTAATAAATTTTATGATTGACAATAAATTATAGAAAAGTAATAAAAATTGGTTAGTGAAATGAATAGCAAAGTGAAAATATGCTACTAGGGGATGGTTTAATGAGCTTGTTTTCCAATTTCACTTTGAACAAGATTAAATTTCAGGAAAAATTATATTAGACACCTGAAAAAATTTTTTGACTCAAAGAATTGTATTTCTCAAATTGAATATCTTTTTTGATGCTGTATGGGAATAAAAACCACACACACAACTTCTTTATACTGGCATTGTGCTCCTGAATGAGTTAGGTAATCTGGTTTTCTCATTTGTAAAATGTGATAATGATACCTCATGGTGTTATCGTAAATATAATCCAAATGACCCCAAATAAAACATTCTTATAAAATCACTTAAGCTTTTGTTTCCTACTATGATAGATTAAGAACTTTTACCTAGTTTTCTAAGAGATTTAAATAATTTAAAGCATACTTTTCCTGGAAGTCTTCAGGTGCCTCAAAGGTTCTGCAAACATTTAATTCATAAATATGTAAATATTGTTCATAGTTAAGTCATTTCACATTTTATTTCTTCTATAATTTTTGTTTTTCATGGAGTTAGCAATTATTTTGTCTTTTTTTTTTTTTTTTTTTTATAATTTTTTTTTTTCATGGAGTTAGCAATTATTTTTTTTTTTTTTTTTTTTTTTTTGAGTGGCTTATGCTATAGGGCACGTACGCTCGCTAGAAAGACAGACAGAGAGACAGAAAGCGAGAAATCACCCTCCAGGGGGGATGGCCACGCTGCAATCCCTTCTCTTCCATTTTCCTCTTGGGATCTTGGATACACACACATACTTGCCCAGCGTGAGTTTAAGCCACTGGATCTGGGATTCGAACTGCGGTTGACTAGATGAGAGTCCAGCAATGTAGCCATTAAGCCAAATGCTGGTCCCTATTTTATCTTTTAAAAGCTTTATTTTAAGAGAGTGAAAGAAGAATCAGAAGGAGGGGAAAGGAAAACAGAGATAAGCCTCTTCAACAGGTCTCACACTATGATTCCCACCCAGCTGCCCTCCCAGCCAGCCAGGATCACAGAGGTGCATCAGGTACGTCCAAGTTGACTGGAGTATTAAACTTGCAATCTCTGTATGTATATAGCCTCATCTGAGCAGCACATTACTACTGTGCCACCAAGCCAACCTAATGTTTGTTTCATTTAAAGATTTGACTTGTTCTCTGTATTCCTTTTATTAATTCAGCTTCCAAACTTCCTGTAGAACTCTGACATTCTTCTCAACATAGTCAAATACATTGATAACTTGTCAGTTTTATGTTTTTCCTGAAGACAACCTTCTTAGAGACCTAGAGATGCTGGTTCCTCATTTGGGGTTGCCTGATCTCCAGGCCTCTTGGGACTCCCCTTTCCTACCATCTGGAAATCTTCTTTGCCTTTACCTTACGTGGACTCTTCTGTGTCTTGCTTTCCATTTCTTCCTCTTCCTTGATTTAGCCCTTAATTTAATGGAGTACATTCTCCAGTAGTTACCTAAGAAATGGTGAACTGAATGGAAGTTGTTGAGACCTTGCCCGTCTTATCTTTTCTACCTTGTTCCTACTTAATAGAGGAGTTGGGTGTAGCATTATTGGTACAAAATAATTTTTCCTCAGTATTTTGAAGGAATGCTTCTTTTGACTTTTTACTTCAGTAATACCATCCTCCCCCCCCACTTTATGCTGAATAAACAATGAACTGAGATTTAGTCCCATGCCTATAAGGAGCTCAGTCTAGAGGGTAGATAAGATTTAGGAAAAAAAAGAGTTAATATTTAAATATTTACTATATGCCAGGCAATAGTACAGTAAATTACCTAATTTAATTCTCACATGACATTTACATAATTTTACAGCAAAGCAATTGAGGCTTAGAAAAGTGTGGTGATTTACCCAGGATCACTCAGAGAGAGATTTAAACAAAAGTATAGCTGACATTAAAGCCCCTGTTTTCTATAGGGCTGCCTTCCAACGACATTAGTATCTCCTTCAGGCCATAAAGTAGTTTGGCTTAGTAATTCTTAGGGGCATGGATTCTTGTTTCATATCTGCCTCTTTCTAGCTGAATGATGAGTCAATATGTGTGCAGTGCTTAGAGAGGTATAGTAGGTACCGCATAATATTAGCTGTTGTAAGTATTAAAATTGGTTTGGCAAGTCACCTTTTTTTGTGGAGGGAGGTTCTCCTCTCCCTCTTTCCCACTAAGTTTGCCTAGTTAACTTCTCATTCTGAAATTACCAGCTCCAGTTTCATTTCTCCAGTAAACTCATTCCAACTAGACAAAACCTCACCAAACTAGGCAAGTTTCTATACATCTCTCACATTGTAAGCCAGTGAGACTCAGTACTGTTCTTTCATATCACAGTTGGTACTTAGCATTTTTGTTTTTGTTTCAAATATGTTTTACCTACTGATGGTATCTGTTTTCTTCATTTTAACACTGATAGAACCTAGCAAATACTTGGAATATAGGTATTATAAAGATAATTGTTGAAATATGAGTTGAATAAATAAATATTGAGCACAGCAAAATCTAAGTATATTTCTTCATATACTGCAATAATATATTTTAACAGAAAGTTTATGAATAATAAGAAACACTGCTATAATCTTTTCAGTGTTTGCTGTGTATTTAAGCACAAGGAAA
>NW_006159522.1:44936-45208 GCF_000334495.1 Tupaia belangeri chinensis | reverse complement strand
TACACGCCTGCCTTAGAGAAATTGCAGGTTGTAGATCATTTAGTAGATTGTGAAATCAGTTTAATGTGATCATCTTTAAAAAATGATATAGAAAAATATCAGGGTCTATTATATATAGTAATGGGTAATTTTGTGAAACCTTTGTTTCAGATTATATATGTATATATACAGAAATAAGCAGATCTCATTGTAAAGAATTTATTAGGTTATTGGGAAAATTATGACATATTTTTCTGTGCAAAAATGCATCATGACTTTCTAGACAACCTATA
>NW_006159522.1:32480-44920 GCF_000334495.1 Tupaia belangeri chinensis | reverse complement strand
TGTGTGTGTGTGTGTGTGTGTGTATATATATATATATATATATAAAATCATGAAGATAGTTAAAAAGTCTTACCAAGTCTTACCTTCTCTGGTGCAGGGAATGGCAAAGAAGTCTGTAAAGGGCTATTTTCTGTTTTGTGGGCCTTTTAGTCTTTGACGCGACTACTCAATTCTGCTGTTGTAGCATGGGAGAAGTCATAGACAATAAGTAAATGAATGGACGTGGCTGTTTTCCAGTATAGCTTTATACACACAGAATGCTGAGCAGATTTGACCTGAAGACCATAGTTTATTGACCCATGCTGTAATGGGTGGGTTGCCAGGGAAGTGTCTATTTTTCTCCCTACCCTGTTAATTGGAGGAGATGATTTGATTAATTTAGGATAATCTGATGATTCTTGCTTAGTGTTTGGGAGACTAGGGAAATAGGCCTCAACTTGAGCAAACGTACCTGACATTTTCATTCTCTTCCTTTTCTTGTATTTCTGTCTATATGGTAAAATTGAAATAGACTAGGTAGTATTTCCTTCTGTGTAAAGGGGAGCTTACCACTGCCTCTGCAAGTGTGTAAGTTACACATTACACGTGGCATATGCTCTAGTGAGTCCCCTAGAACTGACTGCCTGGTACATGGCTTTAGAGTCTCCTTGGGAAATCTGGTCTCTCCATGGGTGCAGCCTAAGGACTAGGCTGCAGTAGGTAGCCTAGTATCAGGTATTAGTAGGAAGGCCATTTACATCTCAAATCCAATCCATATAGTCTAGTTGTAATAGAAAGACGTGAATTTTAAAGTGATTGAGCATTTGTCTAGCTTGAATAAAACAGATTCTAAGGGGCCAACAGGTGGCATGGTGGTTGAGGTGCTGGACTCCCACATGGCCGACTGCGGTTTGAGTCCCGGACCTGGTGGCTTACTTTCTCATTTTCTCTCTTTCTCTCTCTCTCACTCTGTCTCTCTCTGGTCAAATTAAAAATAAATAAAGTTAAAATAAAATAATTCTTAACAAAAACCAGATTCTATGGTTACAAGTTATTTTTTAGAGTTCTTTATACTTTAGAACCTAGAGAAATTAGACCTCTCATTACCTTTCTCCATAATAATAAATGTATCTCAAACATTTTTCAGCCTGAGAAATTATGACACTCTAAGTTGGTTTCCAGTTTGGAGTGAGAAGGAGTTGTGGAGGATGGACTATATTGAAAACAAAGGCTTTAGAAGAGAGTGATAGACATAGATTAGCTATATCAGTACCTTTATAATACTCCCTTTCCCCCTTTTTGCTTTTTTTCTACTTTAGTGTTTGAAAATCTTAAAGATTCATGTTCCTTAGATTCTCTTAAACCTAGGGTAAGCCATGTGACATAGTTGTGGCAAGTGGAAAGAAATGTTTCCTTTTCCTTTTCTTTCTGGATAGCAGGTGCCTGCAGATGCAGTAGCCATATTGGATGCATGGACAGAAAACCTGCTGAGGAGGCTGGTACAGGAGATGGAAGAGTCTGTTGGCTTGATGACATCACTGAACCCATAGACTGCCTACATCCTAAACTTCTTGTTGCATAGATAAAATAAGTTCCTGTGGTTTAAACAACTATTAGTTAAGCTTTTAATTATGGATGGACACAACCCTAACTAGTACCAAAAGAACCTCAGCTTGTTGGATGTAAATTGTTATTATAAAATAATATTAGGAGGATATATTTTATGTAATGAAAAACTCCTAAACTTGAGAGTCAAAAACACTCATCCTTTTATATTCCAAAATGTCATCATACTTCCTGATGTTACATTGTTTCCTTTTAAGATACAGAAAACGATTTGCCAAAATTTTAGAAATTAATTTCAACTTGAATAATAAATTCAGAAGTCATTTTCTCACTTGCCTGTTTTGTTTACACACTTTCAAATACTGTTTTCCCGAACTGTCAGATTAGACATGGTCGTATCCTTTTGGAACGTTATATTTTTTTCTCAAAAGGCATGTATACTTGTCAGAGAGAGAGAAAGAGAAAGCAACTCACAATGTAATGTGGTCACACTGCAATCCTTTTTCCTCCATTCTTCCATCCTGTCAGGATTTTGGGCATGCATGCATACATGTCTGGTATATTTTTCAAACTGCAGGATTTGAACTCCAGTCAACCAGGATTGGAATTGTGGGTGGTCTCTTTTTTTTTTTTTTGAGAGAGATTTTTGCTTTAGCACTTGTACACTTGTCCAAGGGACAGAGAGAAAGAAAGCGAGAAATCACCCCCCCTCCCCCGAGGGGGAGGATGGCAATGCCACAATCCCTTCTCCTCTCTTCTCCTCTTGGGATTTTGAGTATACATGCACATGTGCCCAGCATGAGTTTTAAGCCACCGGGTCTGGAACTCAATTTGTAATCAACTGTGTGTGAGTCCAGCGATGTCATTATGCCATCTATTTGTTCCAAGAAATCTCTCTCCCTCTCTTTTTTTTTTTTTTTTGAGAGAGATTTTTGCTATAGGGCACGTGCACTTGCTGGAGAGACAAAGTGATAGAAAGTGGTAAATCACCCTCTAGGGGAGATGAGCATGCGACAATCCCTTCCCCTCCATTCTCCTCTTGGTATCTTGGGCACACACGCATATGTTCTAAGCGAGAGTTTGAAGCCACTACGTCTGGGACGCAAACTGCAGTTGGCTACATGAGAGTCTAGCAACATAACCATTATGACATCTGCTGATTCCAAGGAATCTGGTTTTATGCACAGGGTTTAAAGGCTATGCTACAAGGCTGAACCTGGAACACTGGAATCTCTTTCTATGCATGGGGTTTAAAGGCTATGCTATAAGGCGGAACCTGGAACATTATACATTTTTGATGTTAGATTCTGCATCTATTTTTCAAAATTATTGACATCAGTGGAAAAGACTATAAGGAGTTCTATATCTTTCCTTTATAATTGAGATATTCTTGGTTAGCTCGCTTATGATATATCCTCCAGGAAGCATCATTCACATTCACTTGTTCCTTCAATGACAGTTTCAACTAATTATTCAGCATTTATTGGACATATCTAGTATATGACAGATATCTGATTGTCACTGTAGGTGAAAAGATCTTAAATTTTCTCTAGTTTGGCAACTGCTACAGCTGTGAAGTTCTAAAAGCTCCGTTATGACTTCTTGCATTTAAAGAAATAAAGATTTAGCATTGTGAATAACTTACAACTTATTTTTCAATAGAAGTATTAAATTGTAAACAAAGTTTATAAAACTAGAAGAATTAATATAAATACTATGGTATGAATGTATCTCCCAAAATTTATGTGTTGAAACTTAATGGCCAGTGTGATAGTATCAAGATGTGGGACCTTTAGGGGATTTATGGGATTAGTAATCTTATAAAGAACTGTAGAAAACTAGAGAAGGTTCCTGTTTGCTCTTCCTCCTCCTGCCATGGGCAGACAGTGTTTTTCCTCTCTGAAGGATGCAGTGACAAGGTGCTGTCTTGATAGAAGAGTCCTTAGGTTCACCAGACACTGAACCCGCTGACACTTTGATCTTGGACTTTTAGCCTCCAGAACTGTAAGAAATAAATTTCTGTTATTTATAATTTACCCAGTCTCAGGGATTTTGTTATAGCAACACAAACATTCTGAGGCCATAAATAATGGCTTTTTCTGAATGGATTTCTCTAACTCTAAATTTGGAATATGTTATTATATTAATTACTTATTGTCATGTGACAATCTACCACAAATATAGTGACCTAAAACAACAGTGATTTATTTACTTATTTTTCACGATTCTGCAATTTGGCAGGACTCAGCTGGGCAGTTTTATGTGTTTTGCCAGAGGCTTCTCATCTAGCTGTAGTTATTGAGAGCTTGGTTGAGACTGGATGCTCCAACATGGCATTGTTCATGTGTCTGGTGGTTATTTAGGGTTGTTAATAGGGCACCTGATTCTTGAGCACATGGCCTTTCTCATAAGATAGTAAGTCAGCTTCTCCCTATTTCTCCCCAAACAGGGTCTCACTGTACAATGATCCTCCTGCTTCAGCCTCCTAAGTTGCTGGGACTACAGTCGCACACCATTGTGCCTGGTTTCTAGAATATGCCTGGAATAGTACCTGGGCCTCCAATGTGGCCTCGGTCTGCTAAGTACCGGTATCAACCAGCATGGGCTGCTGTGGCTTGGCCAGGACAGCCAGGTTTTGATATGACAGTGGCAGTGTTGCATGAGGGCCCAAGTAGAACCTCTGAAGCCTCCTGAGGTTGAGGCAAGCAATCACACTACCTCATTTTCATAAAATTGTGTACATCAAAACAAATCAGAAGGGAAACTCAGGTTCAAGGCGTTAAGAAATAGCCTCCACAGGGACAGCAGTTGGCGTAATGGTTATGTTGCTGGACTCCCATGTAGTCGACCATGGTTCGAGTCCTGGACCCAGTGGCTTAAACTCATGCCGAGTGCGTGTGCATGTGTGCCCAGGATCCCGAGAGGAGAATGGAGGAGAGGGGAGTATGGCGTGGCCATCCCCCCTGGGGGGTGATTTCTCACTTTCTGTTTTTCTGTCTCTCTGTCTTTCTGGCAAGCACACGTGCCCTATAGGAAAAACCTCTCCAATAAAATAAAAATAAAGAAATAGCCTCCACTTTCGATAGGAGTTGAAATGAATTTGTGGCTATGTTTAATCTTTGCATTTAAAAATAGTAAGTAGCAAGCTTTCTTTGATTAGTTCTCTTTACTATCTTTACCAGGCAATATTTCTCACATTCAATTTTTTCATTCACTTCTTTTTCTTTTCTTTTTTTTTGGAGAGTTTTTTGCCATAGGGCGCGTGCGCTTGCTCACCAGACAGACAGAGAGAGACAGAAAGCGAGAAATCACCCCCCAGGGGGGATGGCCACGCCGCAATCCCTTCTCCTCCATTCTCCTCTTGGGATCTTGGGCACGCACGCACACGCACCCGACGTGAGTTTTAAGCCACCGGGTCCAGGCCACGAACCGCAGTCGACTACGTGGGAGTCCAGCGACATAGCCATTACGCTAACTGCTGGTCCCTTCATTCACTTCTTTACTCACTTATTCAATGTAAATTTATCAAATATTTATGGGTTACTTCTATGCATTAGGCATTGTGATGATCCTTGGAAGTGCAAAGATCTATACCATGGAAACAGATAAAATTATAACCTTTTAAAATTGTAAAATTCTGGGAGCTCCATATGGGTTTGGCTTTCTTGATTTTTAAAAAGTTTTATTATTGTGAAAAGCTTATAACTTATGATTCAATCAAGCTACTCAGTTGCAAACAAAACCTATAAAAGCTGAATGAAGTGTCAAAATGAGCAATGTCTTTCTGTGAATGAATTTTTCTAACTTTGTTTTCATAGTAGCTTGGTTTCAAACCATATAAATTAATAAGGAGAAATGGAGATTTTTCTTTTTTTAAAAAAGACTTTCTACTCGCTTGTTTTTAGGCATCAGTTTTGTTGTCGTTGTTTTAATGTTTCATGGAGGCCTCATGGATACACAGGTGCCTATATCTGCTATAGAGTTAGTCTCAATGGACTGTGAATAGAGGTTTTATCTCTCTGGACAGGACATTTTCATCATTTAAGAGGACTCCAGTTTTATCTAAACATTTTCTTTCTTAAGGACTACCTGGCTATCTCCTCACATTCCCCAGGAGTTAATTGGTCTCCCTTTGTGTGCCATACCAACTGGCATAGCATTCTAGTATGATATGGGTGGTGTGCTGTAAGTACATGAACAAATGATAGGGTACATCACTTGGCGTACATGAATTATGATCATTTCATTTGTTATAAGCTGCTGGGGTGTCAGATCTACTTGTCAAAGTCATAGAAATTCAGAGTTAGAAAGACCTTTGAGTCAATTAGATCAATATATTTTCATTTTTAAATAGCTGTGTAAAAAGATACAGAAGTCTTAAGGAACTACCTGAGAGGACACAGCTAATTAATTGTAGACTAAGCACAAAGCCAGAGTATTTGATCACTAGGTTAGTGTTCTTTTTAACTATGTCAGTGTGCTCTCTCATCCCAAGGTCTCTGTGTTTTATTTAGATTTCTCATTTCTAATTATGTAGGGTCTTCTTCAGGGTTGCCTACACTGACTCTACCTGACCTGCTGAGAAGAACATAAATATGTTATGGTCTCATGACCTTTCCCTAGTTGATAGTTAGCTTCAAATACCACCATTTTCACATTAGAGAGCTGTTGTTCATAGGGGAAGAACCCTGAAATGTCAGTGTTTTCGCTGCCATTTTGAATTCACTGTGTCTTTGATAAACAGATAATTCTAAATAGATACTTGTTATCAAATTTATATTTTTGAAGTGCAATTAACTTTTAAACAAATAGAAGTAAAAGTGTGAAAGTGAGAAGGGACAGGCCTTAATGCGATTGTCCATGTTGGGAATGAGGAGAAATAAGAGCTAGGGTGGTGCTATGGACTGAATGTTTGTAGACTCTTCAATTTATAAGTTAAAGCCCTAATCCTCAATGTGATGGTATTGAGAGGCAGAGCCTTTAAAAGATAATTAGATTTAGACCAAGTTACAAGGGCGAAGCCTCATATGGGGCTGGTGGTCTTATAAGAAGGAGAAGAGACCAGAGTGTGCTTCTGTGTTCTCTCTCTCTCTGTCATGTGAGGATACAGTGAGAAGACTGCTATCTGCAATCTGGGGAGAAAGCCCGCACCAAAAAACCAATCTGCCAGCAACTTTATCTTGAACTTCCCAGCCTCCAGACCTATGAGACAAAAATGTCTGGGTTAAAGCCACCCAGTCCGTGGTTTGCTATAGCAACCTAAGGTAAGGCAAATGGTATGAAGTCAGATGGTGAAAAACATTGAATAAAGGTAAATTTGTTATAATATTGGACAATTTTTGCCTATTTTAAATGGCTATAGACTGTTGTATTTTTTGTGTTTAGTTAGAGAGAATTTAAAAATTTTCACCAGGGGTCAGTATGAGCAAAGCAATATATTACTAAAATTAATTTGGCAGTGTATGTAGAGACAGATAGATATCTATATAGGTACAGGATCTTATACTAATCTGAGTGCAAGGTCATAAAGACAGTAATAGGAATGCAGAATAAGACACAAATTTCAAGTCTTAATTAATTTAACCAGTGTTTTATTTTACAGTGCCATACTGTTTTTCAGAAACACATTTTTTTTTCTAACTCAACTTTTACTTTGAAGTACTAGTAATTTCTGAAGTATTTATGAAACAATGAAAGAAACTACTATCTATTCCAAAGTAGTAGAGAGAAATAGGTACTGGGAGGCTTCACCATCAGCAGAGTTGATTTAGATTTGTTTTCATTAATTCTGAATTTTGTCCATCTTTTCTCCCTTGCTAGTCATATTGGGAACCTTAGTCTTTTTTCATAGGTATGTCCAAGTCAGAAGAGAAGGATGAAAAAAGCGAAGAGTATGTATATGTTTAGGGAGTGGAAAATGGGAAGAGAGTGATAGAAATTCATGGAGGAATAAATGAATATGGGATAGATATTTTTTCTTATTCACTTAAAAATACTTTTCCTTTTTAGGGCTCAAGAGGCCTAGAGAGAAGAAAGGCTTTTATTGGAATATAGTAAGCATTCTTGTTTCCTGACCCACTTGATTCAACATTTCAGGATGTAGTACATATGGTTCTTTGTGAATGCACATTTAGCCTTAAGTTTTCAATCTTAAATAAACCATTTTCTGGAGATTTTGAAAGGAAAGCCTTACTTCTTCTGCTCTTGAATCTCCCTTTTTTTTTTTTCTGTTCTTTCATGCAAACCTGGAGGTGTCCTATAACTGCCCTACCTAAAACTGCCCCAAACTACCCTGTGATTTAGGCTACCTATTTTGCTTCCCAAGTGTATCATTGTCTTGCAAATATAGTCAGAATTGATTAATCTGGTTTCTATACTTCCTTTCTTAACATGTTTGAGGGCCACAGGGTAAATAACTTATGTTATTAGTTGTACTGTGCTTAGGCATGCATTATGTAATTGTGGCTTTGCTGTTTTATGGTATTAAATGTAATGGGCATGTGTGGGGGAGCAGTTTGGTTTTGGCAATGAGCCGCTACTGTCTGCAGCCCCTTTAAGAGAAAAGGAGCACCTGGTCAGCTACTAGTAGCCCTGCTCATGTCAGCCTTGGTTCAACCTGCTAAGTCCTGATGACCATGGCTTGGCTGAGCCTTGTCTCAACTCAGCTCAGCCCTGCTTTGAGAGCTCCAAGAAGGAGGAAGCACTCTGTGAGCATTCTTCATGTGCATTATAAGCTCCAAGAGGGAGGAAGCACCTTGCAAGTACTACTAGAGCTTTATGAGCTCCCCCTAGACCTAACAGTAAACAACATGACATCAGTGTCTCATCTTTTTCCAAGTCCCTGCATCTCTGTGCAACCCACTCTTCAAAGGAGGAAAGAACTTCACAAAACAATCATCCATGGAGATAATATACAAATGATTTATTAATATATATAAGATTTTTTATTTATTTAAATATGGACTTGATTTCCTTTGAAAGTTTATTTAATCTGGGACCAGCAGTTGGTGTGATGGCTATGTCGCTGGGCTCCCATGTAGTCGACCACGGTTCGAATCTCGGACCCGGTGGCTTAAACTCACGCCGGGCACATGTGCGTGTGTGCCCAAGATCTGAGAGTAGAATGGAGGAGAAGGGATTGCGGCATGGCCATCCCCCCTGGGGGGTTGATTTCTTGCTTTCTGTCTCTCTGTCTCTCTCTGTCTTTCTGGCGAGCACACATGCCCTATAGCAAAAACCTCTCCAAAAAAAAAAAAAAAGTTTATTTAATCTGTTTCATAAGAGAGAGTGAGCGAGCGAGTGAGCATACATGTAAGAGAGTGAGCATCTCCAACAGGGTCCTGATGCTACAATCTACCCCAGCCTTTAGCAAGCCTCAGATCATGGGCAGTCAAATGCTTGGCATATTCAGAGAGGTCTACAGATGTGAACCAGGAACTTTGCCACATAATATTATCCTGCAGAGCATTGCTTTACTGCCACGCCACAGTCTGTTTCCAATTGATTGGTTTTGAAGTTGATTCTTCATTTGACAAACGAGGTGACCATTAGATTACTGTAAGCACCAATTCCACAGTACATTTAAACTATTATATTAAAACTTCTATTTATACTGTAGGTTATCAAAAGATAACACAAAATACATACATGTGGACAACTGATTTCTTCTGAGATGTATCAGCAACTAGCAACATCTTGATTGATCACCATATTCAGCTTTTTTGCCCCAAACAGAATTTAATTTATTTACTTAGAGATGATAAGCCTCACAGTGACCTAGTTTACAAAGATTAATTTCTCTACTGATCACCGAAACTGCTTTAATTGATGTCAACTACTAGCCCCCTTTTTTTGCCAAATATAGTGGCTAGTTTTCTCCCCTTATGTTATTCATATTCTGAGCAATACTTGACTCAGGTGGCTGCTCTCTTTTTGAGATGTACTATACTTGGCTACTAATAATACACTCTCTTGGTTTCCTTTAGACCAGTGGATTTTCTAGTCTCTGCTTGTATGGCATTCTCTCTTGGTCTATATACCTTATTGCCCCTTGAGTTGATTTTTTCATATTGTATTGATATCTAGTTTTATTTTTCTATGAATGAATATTTTTCCAACATAATTAGTTGAAGAGACTGTCCTTTCCCTAATGAATGTTCTTGGTGCCTTCATCAGGAATCAATTGATTGAATGTGGATTTATTTCTGGGTTTTCTATTCTGTTCTATTGGTTTCTATGTCTGTTTATCTGCTAGTATCATGCTGTTTTGTTTCTATAGCTTTGTAGTGTATTTTGAAATCCGGTAGTGTGATCTCCAGTGTCATTCTTTCTTCTCAAGACTGTTTGGCTATTAAGAGTTTTGTGGCTCTAAACAAATTTGTGATAATTTATTATATTCATGTGAAGAATGTCATTGATTTTTTAATAGTTACTGCATTGACTCTGTAGATCACTTTTGGCAGTGTGGACATTTTAACATTATAATTTTTTTCCAATCTAAGAATATGGGATGCTTTTTAATTTTTATTTATTTATTTATTTATTTATTTATTTATTTTGGTAGTTGTTGCAGTATGAGGTTACTTTTTTCACCTACCTAGATTGTTACTGTGTAAAGACTACTGTTTTTTTTAATTATTATTTTTAAAAATTTTGCCAGAGGGCATGTGCACCCACCAGAGAGAGATGAGGTTGGGGGAAGTAGTGAGAAATTATCCCCTAGAGGAATGATCCTGTCACAATCGATTCTCCTTCATTACTCCTTCCTTTTGGGATTTTGGGCACATAGACACGTGCCTGGTGTGTTTCTCAAGCTGTCAGGTCTGAGATATGAACTGTATAGTTGGTCACATGGGCTCAAACTACTTTTACCACCATGCTACTGACTGGCTCTAGGCTACGTACTTTTTAATGCTTATTTCTTATCCTGACACTATCAAATTTATCAGTTCTAAGAGTTTTTTGGTGGAGTCTTTAAATTTTTCTATATTTGAGATAATATCATCTGCAAATATAGACAATTTGACTTCCTTTCTTCCAATTTGGATACACCTTATTTCTTTCTCTTGCCTAGTTACTCTCGCTAAGACTCTCAATACCATGTTAAATAGCAGTGGTAAAAGTGGGCATCTTTATCTTGTTCTAGCTTTCAAGTTCTCCTACTCAATCTGATGCCAGTTGTGGGTTTGCCATATATGGCCTTTATGGTGTTGAGGTATGTTTCTTCTATACTTAATTTGTTGTTTTTTTTTTTATCATGAAGTGATGTTGAATTTTATGCATTTTTTTCTGCATCTATTGAAATGACTGTCTAGTTTTCAAGATTTTTCAAACCCCTGAGTCTGGGAGTTGAACAGCATGGTTTGCAGTCTGCCATGTGTGATCCAGCCACCTTTAACCATTACACCACAGGCTGACCCAAAAGTGAGCTTTCTGATGCCTCTGTTTTTGATCTAGGAAATAGTTCATTTATGAGACACAAAAACTCAGTGGAGCTTAAAGTTAGAAAACATTGTTCACTAGCCTCTGTGACACCCTCGATCTTCTCTGTTTCTTTCTTTTCTTTTTCTTTCTTTCTTTCTTTTTTATAAGGACAAATCATGGTTACTTTCTTCATATACTGAATAGATACTGAACAAACCAGGTTTAATTCCTAATGCTTTGAGTTTATAGCTGTCTGATTTTGGACATATTTCTTAAGTTTCCAGGAATAGAATATCTTATGTTTACATTGAAAGAGTTGGTGTTCATGACCCGTTAGGTCCCTTTCTATTCTATACCTTTCTAACTATGACCATGTGGAGTTTTCAATAATTTGTTTTAGACAGAGTCTTTAGTCTTACTTTGTGAAATCTTTGTCTATCATTCATGACAAATCTTGTAAAATTCCACAGGTAAGTAATATCTGGTGCTGATAAAAACAAACTATTGGCCTGTCAAATTAGCATTTGGCATAAAATTTACTCTAAAATAGTGACTTTCAATCTTAGGTACACATGAGAATGTAGGGAGTTTGAAAAAATAAAAACTACATTTGAAAAATATATTTCTGCCCAGACCTCTTTTGAATATTTAAATTAGAATGTCTAGGTATCGAAAGTAGCCTAGATATTTTAAAAATCTCCTCTGGAAGGCCTTCTGCAAGAGACAGCTCCATGGCTCCTGCGATCTAGCCATTTTGGGGGAAACAGAGAAATAAAGAGGTCCCACTGATAATTCGACCTCCAGCATACAAAACTCATGTGATTGAACTTCCAAGTTTGGGAAGAAACCGACCATCTACCAGATGACTAGAAATCGCTGCAGGACCACAAGAAATATGGGGAAGCAGGAAAATACCTCTCCTCCAAGGGAAATGGATAACTCCTCTTCATCTACACACAGTTCAATGGAAATCATAGAAATGTCTGATAAAGAATTCAGAACATTCATAATGGCAAAGCTTACAGAGATGGAAGAGAGGAGAGGCAAGGAACTGCTGAAGAGGAAGGAGAAAGGAGCTGAAGAGTTCCAGGAGGTGAGGAAATTCATGCAAGATCTAAAAGAGAAATTTCACACTTTACAAAAGAATCAGATGAAACTGTTAGAGATGAAGGTTATAATACAAGAAGTCAAAATTTCCCTTGAAAGTGTTAAAAGCAGACTAGATCATATAGAAAATAGAATATCAGATGTAGAAGAGAAAATTGCTGGCCTAGAAAAATCTGATAATCTATTCCATGAAATCCTGTAAGAAAACTTTCCAAACCTAGAGAGGCACTCAAAGATTCAGTCCCAAGAAGTATAGAGGACCCCAAATAGAATCAAACCTAGAAGATCTTCTCCAAGACACATTAAAGCCAGATTGACCAAAACCACAGACAAAGACAAGATACTAAGACTGGCAAGAGAAAAAC
>NW_006159522.1:30289-31913 GCF_000334495.1 Tupaia belangeri chinensis | reverse complement strand
ACAGAAAGCGAGAAATCACCCCCCAGGGGGGATGGTCACGCTACAATCCCTTCTCCTCCATTCTCCTCTCGGGATCTTGGGCACGCACGCACACGTGCCCGGCGTGAGTTTTAAGCCACAGGGTCTGGGACACGAACCGCGGTT
Source organism: Tupaia belangeri chinensis (assembly GCF_000334495.1). Classification (NCBI taxonomy): domain Eukaryota; kingdom Metazoa; phylum Chordata; class Mammalia; order Scandentia; family Tupaiidae; genus Tupaia; species Tupaia belangeri. The sequence continues at coordinate 31,769 of NW_006159522.1, read as the reverse complement.
GACTAAGTGGGAGTCCAGTGACATAGTCGTTACGCTAACTGCTGGTTTCCCCAAAACTGCTTTTCTTGAAACCATCAGGTGAACTTGCTATTGAAAGTAGTTAGATTACTTATGATATTGTGTGATCAATGAAATGTTGGGGGAAAAGGAATTGAAGACAATTGTAGACAGCAGAGATAGTGTAATAAGAGAATGGAATAGGGCCGAGGGTCAGACATGGGGTAAAAAACATATATATATGAAAGTAGAAATGGAATATTATGGATGATAACATGCATTATTAAGCCACTATGCAGTTTATTCTAGATGGGAAACCACATTTAGTATGTTGTGATGATGCTCAGGGAATGAATGTAAATTAATAAAAAAAATTTTAGAAGAAATAAAAAAGCATTAAAAATACCTATTTGATGACTGAAGTAAGTTATATAACCCTAGCTAGGTGCAACTTTATAGTATGTTCATTCTATTCACTGAGGTTTATGGTTAAAGTCAGACTTGTGTTCATGGATATGTATATATCAGCTGTGCTTGCTATTGAAAATATTTAGATTTATTAAGATATTTAGTGAAACAATAAAGTGGGGGAGGCATAGAAAGCAACAATAGAAACCAGACACAGTGTGGGAGGAGGATGGGAGATGGCAGAGGGTGAGATAGGGAATCAAGGATGGGAAAAAAGGCAAAATATACAGGAAACAAGAAATAGAAAATTATTTGTTGACAATAACACATATGTTGATGTGCTTGGTTGAGCCAATATACAGTGTATTCTGAATAGAAAAATCTCATTTTGTATGCTATAATGATGTACAGTGAATGAATGTAAATGAATAAATTTTTAAAAAGTCAAAAAAAATCTCCTCTGGTTTTTCTAATTTACAGGGAAGGTTGAAAGTAATTAAAGGCGAGAAGAAGGTTCCACATGGCTCCAGCGAACTAGATATTTCAGGGAATGAAGATTTTCTACTGATAATTCAGCCTCCAGCAAACGACCTAGTGGCTGAACATCAAGAATTCGAAATAAACACACCATCCATCAGATGACAAGATCACCACTGGATCACAAGAAATATGGGAAAACAAGAAAATACCTCTCCTCCAAGGGAAAAAAACTCTTCTTCATCCACAGGCAGTTCGGTGGAAATCATTGAAATGTCTGATAAAGAATTTAGAGCATTCATAATGTCGAAGCTAACAGAGATGGAAGAGAAGAGAGATAATGAACTGCTTAAGAGAAAGGAGAAAGAAGTTGACGAGTTCCAGGAGATGAGGAAATTCTTGCAAGATCTAAAAGAGGAATTACACACTTTACAAAAGACTCAAACGGAACTGCTAGAGAGATGTAGAAGAGAAAATAGCTGGCCGAGAAAAATCCACCATGAAGACTGAGAAAATGGTCCCCAAATTTGAGAATAATATGCGAGAAGTACTGGATACCATCAAACGTCCAAATATCCGGATAATTGGCATTCCAGAA
>NW_006159522.1:24782-29700 GCF_000334495.1 Tupaia belangeri chinensis | reverse complement strand
GTGTGATCAATGCAATGTGGGTGGGAAGGGAATGAAGGACAATTGTGGACACTGGAGGTGGTGTGAGAGGAGGGTGGGAAGGGACAGAGGGTCAGAAAGAGGGGTGGAAATAATTCTAGGAACTAGAAATGGAAAATTTTTATAATGTGCATGATTTAGTCACTATGCAGTGTGTACTGGATGGGAGATCACATTTTGTGTGCGGTGATGATGCTTAGGGAAGGAATGTAAATTGAGTTACAAAAAAACAGTTTCAGGAAAAAAAAGATATCTATTCAATGACTGCAGTAGGATATGTAGCTCCAGCTAGGTGCTACTTTATAGGATGCGTAAAGTTAGACTTGTGTTCATGGAAATGTGTGTGTCATCTGTGTTTGCTATGAGAGTATTTGGATTGATTAGGGTCTTTGGTGATTCAATAAAATGTGGGGGGAAACAGTATAGAAAGCAAACATAGATACCAGAGACAATGTGGGAGGAGACTGGGAGATGGCAGAGGGTAAGAGATAGGGAATCAAGGATGGGGAGATAAAAGCGCAAAACATACAACAAGAAATGGAAGATTATTTGCTGACAATAACATGTTTGTTGATGTGCTTGATTGAGACAATATACTGTGTACTCTGGATGGAAAATCTCATTTTGTATGCTGTAATGATGTACAGTGAATGAATGCAAGTAAATCAATTGAAATATATATAAAAAAGAAAGTAAGTAAAGGCCAATAAGCTAAAAATCATTGAAGTGCGAAAACTAAAAGGGATTCATCAAACAAGGTTAAAATATAAACAACATTTTTTGAGACAAATAAATAACAAACTGAATAAAAACTCAACTGAACTCTGGAAATAGAATTAGAAAAAATAATTTTAAAAGAGAAAATTATTGCTAAAACACAAAGTAAATCTTTTTAATTCAATTTTTGACGATATTTTTAAAAAGACTGAGTTACATAGTCAATTTTATTTCTCTTGGGACTTGTTTGGGAATTAAATGTAATATCCTGTTACATCCCAGGAACTTTGTCATTTGATCTTTGAAGTGATTTTATTTCTAATTTCTAGTAAATATACTCAAGGAAGACATCAGAAGGCAGGATGATTATTTGCCTAAAGCATATATAGAGGTCCTCATTCTCTAAGGATGAGTAGTAAATGATAATCCTTGTATTATTTTCTTGGGGCTACTCTAACAGATTAGCACACACTTTGTGACTTTAAACAACAGAAAAATATTTTCTCACATTTTGGGAGGTCATCTGTTAGTAGGGCCATCCTCTTTCTGAAATCTTCGGGCTAGAGAATCCTTTCTTGCCTCCTCCAGTTTCCTGTAGCTCCAGGCATTCCTTGGCTCATGGCAGCAGCCTAAATCCAATCCCTGGCTCCATCTTCTTTGGCTTGCTTTCTTGTAAAACTCTGGGTGTCCTTTTCTTTATTTTATAAGGACATTTTTATTGCATTTAGGGCCCCACCCTAAACCAATATAATCTCACATTGATCCTTTCCGTAATTTCATTTGCAAATATCCTATATCCAGGTCACATTCTGAAGTTCTGGGAAGATAAGGATTTTGAACCGATGTTGGGGGGGTAGAGAAGACCAATATTCAGTCTTCTATACCAGGTAAATAGCATGTGTGATGACTCTATTAAATACGGGAATTACATTTTTATGGCAAATAGTTTATGTAAATGTGCGGGAATGGAAGTTTAAGAAAAATGTCTCTGAAAAACGAAATGAAAAGAACCCCCCCCTGCATATTATTTCCTATATCTGCAAATGTGCTAATTCTTTGTGTGTGTGTGTGTGTGTGTGTGTGTGTATTTTATGATAGCAAGATAAAATATACTTTGTTTTATGTTTTTGTTCTCCAGAAAAATCACAAGGAGGTTCATATTTGCAAAAACATTGGTTGGTAGGTTTCATTTAGCTTTGAAAAATCCCCTTTGATGTTTTTACATTCAAATTACTTCTGGTGGATTTCCGAACTACCTACATCTTTGGGAAGATTTGCAATGTCACTTTTCAACTAACTTGCAATGTATTGTTCGATGTTTAAGAGCATTTTATCAAATACATCATACCATCAGGACAGGCGAAGTCCTAGGCATCCATGATACTGGGGTGAATAAGGAACTCTTTTTGTCATCAAGTAGCCATTAGTCCAGCAGGCAAGGAGACATTTTAATAAATAAAGGCAGTGTAATATGAGAAATATTTATGCCGGGAGCATAGAGGAAGAAGTAATTAATGATTTAAGGAAAGCGATGTCATGGAAGGCTTCACTGTGGAAATGATACATGAACTAATCTTGAAGATTGAGTAGGAATTTACTATTTAAAAAATTTAAATTATAGATATAACATTTTCGTTCTAAGAGATGATCATAGATCCTAGAAATAATGGCAATATCAAGAGAAGGTCACTGTAAATTTGATTCAAATGTGTAGCTAGGGAGATGTAGTAGTAAAATGCATATGACCTAATTAACTGTATCTATGTTTTAAAATTCTGTCACAAACAGAATAAGAAACTACGTAGCTGAGTCCTAGTATGATACTCATTTAGGAACTGTAATACTTCAGGGAAAGGAACGATTTGTGTTGTGTGGAATATTCTGAATGTCCTTTTTATTTATTTATTTTTTTAAAGGTCATATGGCACATGTGCTAGCTGGAGATAGAGAGACAATGAGAGAGAAAGTGAGAAATCACCTCCCGGAGGAATGGCTATGTTGTAATCCCTTCTCCATTCTCCTGGGATTTTGCACATCCACACGCCTGGCATGTGTTTTAGGTTGCTGGATCTGAGGCTCGTGCTGTGGTCGTCCATGTGGGAATCCAGTACCTTAGCCACCACCCCACCTGTTGACCTCATTATTCTGAATGTCTTTAGAAGAAATGAAACCTGAAACTTAGCCTTGAAAATGAGGATGAGTTGGAAAGATGGGTAAACGCAGAGGATATTGACTACACAGTACACTTCCAGGTGTACTTAGAAAGGAAAGAAGGTCAAGGAAGGAATGATTAATAGAGTCAAATGCCATGGATCCTATATTATTATTGTTAACTTTCTCCAGAAAAACAGAACTAGATGGATGGATGGATACACACACACACACACACACACACGGATATAAAAAGTTTTATTATGGGAATTGACTCATGTGATTATAGATACTGAGAGGTTCCATGGTCTGCTGTGAAAGGTGGAGAACCAGGAAGGCCCAGATGTAATTCAATTTGAGTCCCAAAGTCTTCTGACCTGGAGCTCTGATGTCTGTGTCTGAGGGCAGGATAAGATGGATGGCCAGCTAAAGAAGAGAGAATTTGTCCTTTTTCCATCCTTTTGTTCTCCCTAGGTCCTCAGTGGATTGGATGATGCTTGTCCACATTTGTGAAGGTGATCTTGTTTATGAGGTCTGCTGATTCAAATGCTAAACCCATCCAGAAGCACCATCACAGAAACAGAGATAATATTTTCCACCTATGTGGGCATCTCTAATCCTAGCTGAGGTGACACATAAAATTAGCCATTGAAAAACTCAAACAGGAAATGGACTGAATAGAGCTCAATCTCTCAGAGATGACTGGTGAAATTTCAAGAAAGGATGGGTGCTCAGGATAAGCGATGTGCACTGAGTTAGGAAATAAGTGGGAAATGAAGATATTAAGCGAGGATATAAAGAGAGATCTCCATGTCCTATATTTGGATGCTTCAGTTTGTTTAGTAAGGAGTCAATGGTTATAAGTGATAGATTAAGGCATTATTAATGTTGAACAACAAAAGAAAAGCAGGTCCCCCCCCCCCAATAAAATGTTCACAGTTTTAGAGAAAATCTCATGGTATTTCTGAGGTTCAAGTTGACTTTCAGCAGCTGATGAAGAATTTGACAGGGAATTCAAGCTCCCTGGGGGTCCTAGTATATCTGTCTACTTATCAGAGACTTTTGAAGTGTTTTGGCTGGGATCCTCATTAGTAAATAAAATTTATATTATTAGTAAATACACATATGCACAGACACATAAGAGTTTCAAAAGCCACTACAACCTTTTTTTTAAAATTTAACTTTATTTATTATTATTTTCCAGTTATAATATACCCTTTCTTAAATTCAAGGGCAACACTGATATTTTTTTCTTCAAGTTCATTTCTAGCAATTGATGATCATGACTTCTATTATGCAGAGCAATTCTGTGTTGGCCTCTGTCAGCTGGAGTTTTGGTTGAAATTGGTTTCTGACTGTGAAAAGGATTATATATTTTAAATGTTTCTAAATTTTTTAAATTATTCATTTAACTTATAACTTATGTTTTAAAGATTCTATGTCTAGTAATTTTAATTTAAAAGTATCTTTTAGAAAACGTTTGATTTATGATCATTTAACCTGGCAGAATAGACTAAGTTTGCTTAAACAAGAAATTCCATCTACATACTTCATTACATTTTCTGAAACATTTTTAACTGGATTTAATTAATTTAATAGATTTAATAAATTTAATATATTTGACTTTTAAGTTCTTCAAATGTCTACGCAAGCTATAACTTTAATAATCACAACTCTCTTAAATACATTTATAAATCTAATAAATTAAACTTAGAAATGAAACAAATCTCAGGTGATTCTATTCCTGCTAAGGATGTGAAAAAAATAACCCTCAAACTTTGTAATATAGTCTGTTAACCTTTCTGATAAGTAATTAATATTTCTGATTAAATGCTTGAGCAATTTACCTGATAGATTTCAGAAACTCTTCTGGGAAACCTACTCTGATTGTTCATCATGGACAAGTCACAACTTTTAACCACTCTTGCAAGGAGTTTAATGATCTTTAGTCAGGTATTCTTTCTCCTATATCTAGTCTCACAATGACTACCTAACCATTTTTTTTTTTTTTTTTGGAGGGTTTTTTCGTTGG
>NW_006159522.1:21079-23091 GCF_000334495.1 Tupaia belangeri chinensis | reverse complement strand
GATGGATACACACACACACACACACACACACACACACACGGATATAAAAAGTTTTATTATGGGAATTGACTCATGTGATTATAGATACTGAGAGGTTCCATGGTCTGCTGTGAAAGGTGGAGAACCAGGAAGGCCCAGATGTAATTCAATTTGAGTCCCAAAGTCTTCTGACCTGGAGCTCTGATGTCTGTGTCTGAGGGCAGGATAAGATGGATGGCCAGCTAAAGAAGAGAGAATTTGTCCTTTTTCCATCCTTTTGTTCTCCCTAGGTCCTCAGTGGATTGGATGATGCTTGTCCACATTTGTGAAGGTGATCTTGTTTATGAGGTCTGCTGATTCAAATGCTAAACCCATCCAGAAGCACCATCACAGAAACAGAGATAATATTTTCCACCTATGTGGGCATCTCTAATCCTAGCTGAGGTGACACATAAAATTAGCCATTGAAAAACTCAAACAGGAAATGGACTGAATAGAGCTCAATCTCTCAGAGATGACTGGTGAAATTTCAAGAAAGGATGGGTGCTCAGGATAAGCGATGTGCACTGAGTTAGGAAATAAGTGGGAAATGAAGATATTAAGCGAGGATATAAAGAGAGATCTCCATGTCCTATATTTGGATGCTTCAGTTTGTTTAGTAAGGAGTCAATGGTTATAAGTGATAGATTAAGGCATTATTAATGTTGAACAACAAAAGAAAAGCAGGTCCCCCCCCCCAATAAAATGTTCACAGTTTTAGAGAAAATCTCATGGTATTTCTGAGGTTCAAGTTGACTTTCAGCAGCTGATGAAGAATTTGACAGGGAATTCAAGCTCCCTGGGGGTCCTAGTATATCTGTCTACTTATCAGAGACTTTTGAAGTGTTTTGGCTGGGATCCTCATTAGTAAATAAAATTTATATTATTAGTAAATACACATATGCACAGACACATAAGAGTTTCAAAAGCCACTACAACCTTTTTTTTAAAATTTAACTTTATTTATTATTATTTTCCAGTTATAATATACCCTTTCTTAAATTCAAGGGCAACACTGATATTTTTTTCTTCAAGTTCATTTCTAGCAATTGATGATCATGACTTCTATTATGCAGAGCAATTCTGTGTTGGCCTCTGTCAGCTGGAGTTTTGGTTGAAATTGGTTTCAAAAGCCACTACAACCTTTTTTTTTAAATTTAACTTTATTTATTATTATTTTCCAGTTATAATATACCCTTTCTTAAATTCAAGGGCAACACTGATATTTTTTTCTTCAAGTTCATTTCTAGCAATTGATGATCATGACTTCTATTATGCAGAGCAATTCTGTGTTGGCCTCTGTCAGCTGGAGTTTTGGTTGAAATTGGTTTCTGACTGTGAAAAGGATTATATATTTTAAATGTTTCTAAATTTTTTAAATTATTCATTTAACTTATAACTTATGTTTTAAAGATTCTATGTCTAGTAATTTTAATTTAAAAGTATCTTTTAGAAAACGTTTGATTTATGATCATTTAACCTGGCAGAATAGACTAAGTTTGCTTAAACAAGAAATTCCATCTACATACTTCATTACATTTTCTGAAACATTTTTAACTGGATTTAATTAATTTAATATATTTGACTTTTAAGTTCTTCAAATGTCTACGCAAGCTATAACTTTAATAATCACAACTCTCTTAAATACATTTATAAATCTAATAAATTAAACTTAGAAATGAAACAAATCTCAGGTGATTCTATTCCTGCTAAGGATGTGAAAAAAATAACCCTCAAACTTTGTAATATAGTCTGTTAACCTTTCTGATAAGTAATTAATATTTCTGATTAAATGCTTGAGCAATTTACCTGATAGATTTCAGAAACTCTTCTGGGAAACCTACTCTGATTGTTCATCATGGACAAGTCACAACTTTTAACCACTCTTGCAAGGAGTTTAATGATCTTTAGTCAGGTATTCTTTCTCCTATATCTAGTCTCACAATGACTACCTAACCATTTTTTTTTTTTTTTTTGGAGGGTTTTTTCGTTGG
>NW_006159522.1:8893-21013 GCF_000334495.1 Tupaia belangeri chinensis | reverse complement strand
ACCCCCCAGGGGGGATGGCCACACTGCAATCTCTTCTCCTCCATGCTCCTCTCAGGATCTTGGACATGCACACACATGCGCCCGGCGTGAGTTTAAGCCACAGGGTCCGGGACTCGAACCGCAGTCGACTACATGGGAGTCCAGCAACATAGCCATTACATTAACTGCTGGTCCCACCATTCTTTCTTTAATAAATCCTGTAAAATATCTCTTACAGGACACCAGTATTTGAATTTACTCTTTTATGGGTTTTTCTTTATAGCAAAATTTTAATTAATTAATTAATTATTAATATTTTAAAATTTATTTATTGAGAAAGAGAAAGAGAGGGAGAGATACAGTATCCCCAACAGGGTCTTGATGTAATTCTACCCTCACAGCCAGACAGCCTGGATCATGGTTATATGGATGTCTGGTGTACTCAGGGAGGTTACTTTGGCCATGAAGCAGAACCTTTTCTTGTGGGTCTGCATTACAGTGTGTTTACCACCACACTACTGTTCAGCCCCCTGTGACAAGTTTGAAATAAAATTTATAATGAAAGAATTTGTAACATGCTCATGTTGAAGAATAATTTACTTAATTTTTTTTTTTTTTGATAGAGAACATGTGCTTGCATTAGAGAACGAAAGAGTGAGCCTTTCACAGGATCTTGTCCCACTGCAGTCCTCTTCCCCAGCTCTCCAGCCCCTCAGGATCTTGGGTGTCTGTGTGCATGCTCAGTAGATTTTCAAGCTTACTAGGAACTCAAACCCATGGTTGGCCATTGTAGCTTCTGGCACTGTAATCAAGTGTGTCATAGACTGTGCCACCTAAGATGGGCCATAGAGGCTAGATTGTTTTTATTTGTCAAAGGGTATGTATGTTTGGTAGAGACAGAGAAATACAGAGAGGAGGGGCATGGTCACAACACAATTCAACACAACACAACACAACACAATTCCTTCTCCTCCATTTCTGCATTTTAGGTTTGAGCCATGCATACACGTGTACTCAGTGTGTTTTTCAGGCTGCTGGTGCTGGTATTCAAATCATGTGGTTAGTCATGTAGGAACCCAGCTTCCTTAACCACTAGGACATGAGGTCAACCCAGGGATAATTATTTTAAAGAGGCAAAATCAGGACTCTTGTGAAAATATAAAATGAGTATGTTTTAGATATGTTATTTAATTAATAAGGAAACGAGAAATAAATAAAAACAAATAGTAATAAAAAATTCTAAAATAAATCTGCTGATGCAAAATAGGTTTCTTCCTTAGAGTGTGGTGATGGTAGTGGTGAAATCAATCATACCTCTGCTAGGAAAAAAATTCATTTGCATCTCTATAGATAATAATAATTTACATTGCTGTTAGTGTTTTGAAGTTTATAGAATTGTGTAATAGCTTAACTAGAGATAATGAAAGGGGCAGGCCCGTAGGTAATCAGATGATCTGGAAACATGAGCTATACAATGCCCAGTGTTCCATTGGAAAAAAGATTGACTAATTTTCTTCTTCCTACTTCAAAATTTTTTACAATTCCTTCTCTCACCCTGCAATGCAATTTTCCCACCTGATCATAATAATCTCAAAGATTATTCTTAGTCACACACCCACAAAAATGGGCTGATCTAATTGGGTTCTACCTTATTATTTACATAGATGCAGTACAATTGTTAATAGTATGCTTCCGTGCACTTTGCATTGTAAATCTAGTCATACCTCACATATCCAGATGATGAAACATCATAACAGAATAATATGTCAAACAAACAACTGCAATGAAATTTCTCTCATCAATTCTTTCAGTTTCTGTGTGATTCTTACTCTACTGGATCTTAGGTTAGGAATCTACTTTCATGAAGCTATTTACTTCATGGTAAAAAGTGCTAGAAATCATTCCACTTGTAGTAAGCAATGTAAACTTAGAAATCTATAACTGAGAGTCAGTTCTTTGAACTGTCAGTAGTCTAAGGACCTCTTGGAGTCCTTTTTAAGGAGGTTCTGAGAATTTCTTTGTCAAAGAAGATCTGTTCTTTGTTGTTGCTGTTGTTGTTGTTTTCCTTTCCCTTAAATAATCAGAGATAGAATAAAGCCAACATAAAATCCAGAAAGTTATTTTAGTAAGGGACAGAAGTCTAGCACATTTAAAGTATTAAAATTCATTTTTAAAATTTTCTTGGAATTTTAGAAATGTTCAATTTAGGGCTGGCCCTGCAGATCAGTGGTTAAGTGCTGTGCATTTGGGACCCTAATCTCACATGGCCAATCATAATTTGATCTCAGACCTAGAGGCTTAAAAAACACTGGACATAATGTGTATATGCTCAAAATCTTGGCAGGAACTAAAAATGGAGGAAAAAAGATTGTTTACATCCCATTGGGTATGTTCATTCTCTCTTTTTTCTCTAGCAAGCACATGTACCGTCTGGCAATAAAAAAATACTTGATATATATATGTAAGTGCTTATTTACTTCTATAAACTAATTAATAGACTTTGTAATCTAACTAATTAATACTCTCCAGAGAGAAAATCTTTTGAGGACTAAAATCTTTTAGCCTAAGTTTAAGTCTCATACCCTTCAATTTAAAACACAGAAATCTAAAGCGGTTATACATTTTTCATTGCAATCACAAAGCCAATATGTTGCATTCTCCAATGTGCCAATTCCTTTAAACTTTTTACAAGGAATATATTATCTCAAAAGTACTAATAATATAGTTTGATTTACTTTGTCATTTATTTCACTTAAACCTGTTCTGGGATTTAAAAGGTATTTCCCACTTAGAGAACAGTTTTGTCATCTTAAACAAGTTGAGATTATATTAGTAATTAATGTCCAAGCTATTGTAATTATTTTAGGCCAGGCATTTGAGGGTGGAACATAGAATCTACTTTTGCAAATGTGTAAGTGTTTCTCTTTCAGCAAAACATATGTCATAGTCTATGAAAACAGGGCTCTTTTAAGTTCACACACTTGAAAGGGGTCCCATTTCATAAACCATTATTCCTGGGCTAAACTATACACATTTAATAACTTTTTCCTTTTGCTTTGGAAAGAGAAGTTTATCAATCGAAGGTAACTTCTTTTATATATTGATTGGCTTCTGCATTTCTTGAACTATCATACAGTATTTTCATGTATTTAAATTATTTTGATAATTTAATCTGTTTCAAAGACATTCTCTTGGCATTCCATTGGACTTTAATGTCCTCACATTTGTTTTTTTCATGCTAAAGGATGTGTGCATTTGTCAGAGAAACAGAGAGATGGAGAGAAAGGCAGAGGAAAAAGCACAGCCCATGGGGAATGGTCATGATGTAATCTCTTCTATTTTTCCCACCTTTTGGGATTTTGGGCAAGCATTCACATGTGCCCAGCAATTTTCTTTTATTTTGTTAAATTTTCTAGATGGCATATGCACCAGCTGGAGGAAAGAGAGAAAGAGAGAAGAGAGGGGAGAGAGAGAGAGAGAGAGAGGGAGGGAAGGAGGAAAGGAAGGAGTGGAAGGGGGAGGGGGAGAGGGAGGGGGGGAGGGAGAAAGAAAGCACGCCCCACGGGGCTGGTTAAGTGCTGTGCATTTGGGACCCTAATCTCACATGGCCAATCATAATTTGATCTCAGACCTAGAGGCTTAAAAAACACTGGACATAATGTGTATATGCTCAAAATCTTGGCAGGAACTAAAAATGGAGGAAAAAAGATTGTTTACATCCCATTGGGTATGTTCATTCTCTCTTTTTTCTCTAGCAAGCACATGTACCGTCTGGCAATAAAAAAATACTTGATATATATATGTAAGTGCTTATTTACTTCTATAAACTAATTAATAGACTTTGTAATCTAACTAATTAATACTCTCCAGAGAGAAAATCTTTTGAGGACTAAAATCTTTTAGCCTAAGTTTAAGTCTCATACCCTTCAATTTAAAACACAGAAATCTAAAGCGGTTATACATTTTTCATTGCAATCACAAAGCCAATATGTTGCATTCTCCAATGTGCCAATTCCTTTAAACTTTTTACAAGGAATATATTATCTCAAAAGTACTAATAATATAGTTTGATTTACTTTGTCATTTATTTCACTTAAACCTGTTCTGGGATTTAAAAGGTATTTCCCACTTAGAGAACAGTTTTGTCATCTTAAACAAGTTGAGATTATATTAGTAATTAATGTCCAAGCTATTGTAATTATTTTAGGCCAGGCATTTGAGGGTGGAACATAGAATCTACTTTTGCAAATGTGTAAGTGTTTCTCTTTCAGCAAAACATATGTCATAGTCTATGAAAACAGGGCTCTTTTAAGTTCACACACTTGAAAGGGGTCCCATTTCATAAACCATTATTCCTGGGCTAAACTATACACATTTAATAACTTTTTCCTTTTGCTTTGGAAAGAGAAGTTTATCAATCGAAGGTAACTTCTTTTATATATTGATTGGCTTCTGCATTTCTTGAACTATCATACAGTATTTTCATGTATTTAAATTATTTTGATAATTTAATCTGTTTCAAAGACATTCTCTTGGCATTCCATTGGACTTTAATGTCCTCACATTTGTTTTTTTCATGCTAAAGGATGTGTGCATTTGTCAGAGAAACAGAGAGATGGAGAGAAAGGCAGAGGAAAAAGCACAGCCCATGGGGAATGGTCATGATGTAATCTCTTCTATTTTTCCCACCTTTTGGGATTTTGGGCAAGCATTCACATGTGCCCAGCAATTTTCTTTTATTTTGTTAAATTTTCTAGATGGCATATGCACCAGCTGGAGGAAAGAGAGAAAGAGAGAAGAGAGGGGAGAGAGAGAGAGAGAGAGAGGGAGGGAAGGAGGAAAGGAAGGAGTGGAAGGGGGAGGGGGAGAGGGAGGGGGCGAGGGAGAAAGAAAGCACTCCCCACGGGGCTGGTCATGCCACAATCCTCTCTGCTCACTGTTTCTCCTTTTGGGATTTTGGGCACACATGACCTAAAGTGTTTTTCAAGTTGCTGGGTTCAGGACTTGAACTATACAGCTGGCCATGTGAAATCCAGCCACCTTAACTACCACACCACTGACTGGCTCCCTGTTGTTTTTCTCAAGCCTCTGGGTCTGGAACTTGAACTACCATTAGCCATGTGGGATCTGGTTGCCTTCATGCCAGCCATGGAGTTTGCTGACCTCATAATTTTTACTGAGATAATTCTGAAGTCATCTAATAATATCCCAACCTTGTATACCTTGGCATCTTGGTGCTTACAAAGAAGTAAACACTCAAACCAAACCAACCCACAAACCAAACAACAAACAAATGAGCATATCCTTTGAGAATCTGGTCTCCTTCTCTTCGATCTACTTTTCAGAATATCTACGCAGAAGACTTGTTGAACTAGCATTGAAGAAGATAAAATTTTCTGTATCTCATTACACAGAGAAGAATTATATTGCTTCTACATATCACTAAAATTACTAGCAGATTCCGCTGAAATGACGCCCATTCCAAACATGATATAACTTTTAAATGAGAAATCTGTCCTTTCATCTGACATTCTTATTTCCTCTTCCTTTATTTTTTACTCCTAGAAAAAAGCCTTCACTCTCCATAGGCCTGTTTTCTTTTGTTTCTCCAAGATGCTAAGTGTATTCAAGCTCCATCTCCACCTCTGCTCATTTCCCAGGCTGCTCTTCTTACCCCAAATGCCCCATAGACCCTCTTCAGATTTCCTAAACTCCACGTATCTTTTCAAGTTCAACTGCAATCCTCATGCGAGACTTTTTAGACTATTCCATCCCTTAGTTATTTCTCTCCCTGAAATCCTATGGCATGAACATTAGTTTCAACCAAGTCAGCACTCGTATTAAAAATGTTTATTCCGGGAACCAGCAGTTAGCGCAATGGCTATGTTGCTGGACTCCCACGTAGTCGACCGCGGTTCGCGTCCCGGACCCGGTGGCTTAAAACTCACGCCGGGCGCGTGTGTGTGCGTGCCCAGGATCCCAGGAGGAGAATGGAGGAGAAGGGATTGAGGCGTGACCATCCCCCCTGGGGGGTGATTTCTCGCTTTCTGTCTCTATGTCTCTGTCTGTCTGTCTGGTGAGCGCACGCGCCCTATAGCGAAAACCTCTCAAAAAAAAAATGTTTATTTCCAGTTTCCCAACCATAGTCAAATTTCTTTAGGTAAAAAACCTAGCATATTACTAATATTGATTATCAACAGGGCTTAGTATAATGCAGAGGACATAAAAGGATTTTAAAGGAGCTGTTGAAGCTCCTCAGGGGTAGGGATTTTGTTTTCTATCATTTAATTTTAGCACCTAACACTAGACTTGACACTTATAAAACATTAGTTGAATGAAACAAATAATTCTTAGTAAATATTTTTCTAATCAAAAGATTCTTTTGGCCAGTACCTAAGTAACAATATAAAGTGATTTTATGATTGTTTTTTATATCATGGGTGGATGGGACTGGAAAAAATTATCTTAGGAAGTATGGATAACCAAGAATTAATGTAACTTCATGCTATTGAAACAAGTATTTTTCAACTGGTATTTCTATTCTAACACCTTCCTAGCCTTTATAAATTCATCTGCCTTGCAATGGCAACAAAATTTTTTCTGCTTATTCCATCCACTCCTGTCCTGACTTGCAGGACAGTTGAACAGTTGTTTGGGTGAGGATGGTGAGAAAAGGGACTCACACATACACAGGCTCACAGAACTCTCACAGACATACACAGAGTGGAGACAAGATGAGGTGTTGATCAAGTCTTTTGTTTATTACAGAGCAAACTGTGTTTTAAATATAGGCTGGTGGGCATTGATTGGTTGTTTGAAATGTAAATAAGGTATGAGTCATAGGGAGTTAATCATTAGTGTCTCAGAAGTTAGTCACATGGTTTTTGAGAAATGGTTTGCTCAGTGAGGAAGTAGAAACTTAAGGTTTCTAAGATGGCGGATAGCTCTTAAGATGGTGGATAGCTCTCAAAATGGCTTTTGTAAGCAGTGTTCTCCACATACACCCACTAATTTCATAGTACTTATAATCTGATATACTTGATTTATTTAACATTAAAATACTATGTTCAATAAAGCTAAACTTGAACCAGGTTTTAAAGTGATCTCTTTACCTTCTAGGCCACCCTTTCTTAAATACATATCTTGTGATTTTTAACTTTATTTACCTAGTTTTCCATTTTTACCTGTGGAATTCCACTGTAGTCACAACTCCATTATAGTCTTGGGCAAGTTGTAAGTGTCATACAAGAGGCTTTAGCAAGTAAACATCCTATATGTAGATAGGCAATCATAGATTTAAAGTATATGTTCAATTAACAGATATAATTAGTGTGCCTTCCAGGAATCACTCACAACTAAATTTCAAAACACCTACTTGAAAAACTATCAGTCTACAAAATAATAAAACAACAACAAAAGACACCAGTAACATTTGGGTATTAATACATACTGAGTGAAAAAAGGAATATATGTTTGTGTTGGTTGTGTATTTGTTATTATAACAAAAACTTAATAGTTTTACTACCAGCAGGTGGTGTGGTAGTAAAATTCTGTACTCCCGCTTGGCTGACCACTGTTCGAGTGCCAGACCTGGCAGCTTAAGAATCATGCAGGGCACATCTGTGTGTGTGCCCAAAATCCTGAGAAGAGAAAGGAGGAGAAGGAACATGGGGCTGGCAGGTGGCATGGTGGTTAAGGGTGCTGAACTCAGACATGGTCAATTGCAGTTCAAGTCCCAGACCAGGCAGCATGATTTCTCACTTCCCCTCTCTCTTTTTTCTGTCCCTCTCTGATCTAATTAAAATAAGTAAATAAATAAATAAAGTTAAATAAAAAAATTCTTTAAAAAATGCTGAGCCTTTCATGCAACTTCTTTCTCTTAATTTCTCTACTACTTCAAGTAGTGTCAGTGTCTATGGGTGAGGGGTAAGAAAGAGAATGGGATGGAGTAGATTATCCTTATGTAGGTGCGAAGGTGTTGGCGTCTTTAATTGTGCTGACTTCCTCTGGTTTCCAGGTAATATCTCCAACCCACCAGGGGTGTAGCATGTCTTAATAGCATTCAAAGCTGGTTTCTGTGGCTGGTATAATTGTGATTTCTTAATCATGAACGGATGTTGTATTTTATCAAATGCTTTTCCAACAGAAGTTAAAAAATTCAAAGACTTGAAAATAGAGGACAAGGATCAGTAGGTAGCATAGTGGTGAAGGCCCTGCATACCTACAGGGCTGACCACGGTTCGAGTCCCTGACCTGGCAACTTGAAAATCACACTGGGTGTGTGTGCATGCATGCCTAAGATCCCAGGAGGAGAATGAAGGAGAAAGAATTTTGGCAAGGCCACTGCACTAGGGGATGATTTCTAACTTTCCCTTTTAGTGTCTATCTGGTGAATGCACATGTTCTTTGTCAAAAACCAAAAAAAAAAAAAAAAAAAAAGACAGAAGAAAAGTAAGTAGAGAATGAATGTAGATACCAGAGGTTGTGTGGGAGAGAGATGATGTGGGTGTATGTGGAAGGCGCTCAGGAAGAAAGTATATTTAACATGTAAGAATGTAAAACAGTGTTGAACATTGCTGACAATAATGTATATGGTGATATTCTTGATTTTATTATCACATGTTACATGTATGCTTTGCGAAACCATATTGTACACCATCAAGAGGTATTAAAATTAAATATAAATAGGAAATTATACAAAAAAAACAACAATTGCAATTTTTTTCTTATCTGGCCAGGGCCCAGTAGCACTTCTAACTTAAATACTGTCACTTGGGTGGCTGCAGGTGCCCCTTTCCTTGACATTCCCCTCAGCTTATCTAATATTGCCTTTTCTTCTCTAGATTGAGTATTGGAAAGGAAAATAGAAAGGCTTATGTCCAACTTCCCTGCTTTCCTTGTTCCCATGATTTTTTGAGCCAGAAAAGTAACCTGCTTTTCTTTTGTGTCTCTAAAGTTCCTTCTAATAACTCAGAGGCATTCTAATTAACTTAAGCTGAGGGCTGCCTTTGCACTCTTGGAGAATGCTGTGAGCAAGCCTTCCATGATTGGCTTCTCATATACTAAAAAATATGAAGAATTTGTGTGTGTGTGTGTATGTGTGTGTGTGTGTGTGTGTGTGTGTGTGTGTATGCGTGATAAAGGACCTTTGGAAAATATCTCTCACACTCCATAATGGTCTTTCTTTCAAATCTAAGGTTGTAGTGGATAATCGTATTTTTGAATGTGAGTTATTGAATATTAACTCAGTCTTTCTATTCTTTCTACAGCAAATTATAATCAATCTCTAGGTATGGCTAGAGTAAATGCTGTCAGCACTGAAGTCACTTTAAAATATCATTTTTTAAAGGTTTTTGCCATAGGGAATGTGTGCTTGCCAGAGAAAAGACAAGAGAGAGAGATAGTGGGAAAGTGAGAAGTCACTACTCAGGGGAATGGCCACATTGTAATCCCTTCTCCTCCATTCTCCTCTTGGGATTTTGGGCATGCACACACATGCACTTGTGGTGATTTTCAAGTCAATGGGTCCAGGACTCTAACCATGATCTACCATGTGGAAATCCAGCCACTTGCTCCCCCCAAAATATCATTATTGGATTCTAGTCAGTTGTCTATCATAAAATTATCATTTTACAAAAATATTTATTTATTTAATTTTATTTGTTATTATTTTTTAATTTGACCATAGAGAGATAGCGAGAGAGAGAGAAAAGGAAGGTGAGAAAGCAACCAGCACATAGTAGGTTCTATTAATACATGTCTGGTGAATGACTAGATAAATAATATCTATATCTATCTATCTATCTATCTATCTATATATATACATGTATATATACACACATATAATGAATATACATACATACATACATATATACATGCACACACATATATACATGCACACACACACACACATATATATATATATATATACACATACATACATATATATTTATATATGTGTAAATGGATGGGGTAGTGAAATTTCATAGGAAATTTGCTTTTCAGCATCATTAAATACATCTTTTCTTCTCCAAAATCACAATAGCTCAAATCCTTATAAAGTTTGTAATGTTCCCCTGGTTTTCTTTCTGCTTGCACTCATTGTCTATTTTCCTCTGAAAGATTGATACCTCTTTTGGTTAAACTACAAACCAGCTATACTTAGAACACATATAGGCTTTTTCAGAATTCAAAGTCCTCCTTCCTTTCTTTTGTCTAACTATGTCTTATTTCCCACTGGAAAGTAAGAGTATAATTGGCTATGTGATTCTCTAAGAACTGCTTGCTCTTTGGTAGGGAAGGTGTAGAGACATTTTTTATTTATTGAAACTTACATTTTGTGGTATTAACTGAGGTGGAGGTTATTTCACTTCATGCTAACAGAACCAAGGAAGATTAAAAAACACTTGGTGACCTCGAGGTATACAGCCAACAAAGTAACCCAAAAAACTTGAATAAGAAAGCAGAATTGCTTTCCAAAAGTTGTAAGTGAACACTAAGCGAAAAGGCCATAAAAGGCTGGATGAAATCCTTGAAATCACCAAGGAGACACATTTCTTGTCCAAGATGACGTAGCTGATTAGCAGCAGAGTTAGGAGGAAGAACAAACCAAAATGAACAACAGCAACAATGTATTCTGCTCTGTCTTATATTTATTCAGAACTGAAGTAGAAACTCTGAAAGCAATGATGTATTTGTGTGTTCAAGTCACACGTGTTATACATGTAATTATAAGGATCAGAGTTGCATATGGAGGGTGGACATTTGGGAATTTGGAAAGTTATTAGATCAAACAAATATGAATGCTCTTAGAATGTGTTAGATTTCTACAGGCTTGCAATTATGTACTGCTTAATAAGGGTATCTTAAAAAAATTTCAACATAATTTTCTTGGAATAAGCATATCTAAAGTGAAAAAGTAATAAGACCAACATACCCTTCTTCCTCATCCACCCAATATTCACAGTAGTACGTTTCTAAATTCTAGTTATTAAAGTTTAATAATTAAAATATTTAAATAATTGACAATATTTTAATATTCATCCACCACTTTTAGTCCTTCATTCCCCAATTACCTTTATAAATCAATCTTTGTGCAAAGTTCTAGTTGTTTCATGATGACAAAATTATGGAACCTGATATAGTAGGTATTGATTTATTCTACTTCTGTGAGAGCTAAGAGACTGAGTAACACTGGAATAGACTCAAAATTCATCTTCATCTCTAACATCTATTTCTACTCTAAATTGGGCTTCTGATCAAGCCTTCTTATATTGGAAAGCAGTATTCTCATGTTTTTATTTTAAAGAAGTTGACTATAAAATAGATGTAATACTTTTTCCTGCCTTTAACAACTTTCACAAATATCAAAGACTTAAACTTTACTAATAAAGGTGTGTGTGTGTGTGTGTGTGTGTGTGTGTGTGTGTGTGTGTAATGGGTGGAGCAGGGAAGAGAGAGGAGGTAGAAAGGATATAGGAAGAGGAAGGTATAAGGTGAGATTGAATAGGGAATATAATTAGTTTTACTTTAATACATAATGTTTACATGGTTTGTAGTAACTAGTGTGTAGTTATAGTTAGCTACTCTAGGGATGGATACTAGAAGCATCTTTGTTACCCGCTCTGCCAATTAATGCATTGTTTTAATATACGGGTACAGGAATAAACTTTATTTTTAATGATTTGAATGTATCCTATGGGGCTAGGAATAGTGGATGAGAGGTAAGAATTAAAATGCATGGAAACAGAAGCTAGTCTGTGAGAAACGTTTTAAATCTTTCACTGCATAATGGAATATACCTGATAGAGATTTTAAAATTTTGACAACAAACTTAAAAATTTACAAGGCATTTTTAAATAATGAACTGTGAGGCTGAAAGAAACTTTTATAAACTAAAAATAGTTTAAAAAACAAATTCCTTTTGGGACCAGCAGTTAGCGTAATGGCTATGTCACTGGACTCTCATGTAGTCGACTGTGGTTCGCGTCCCGGACCCGGTGGCTTAAACTCACGCCAGGTGCGTGTGCATGCATGCCCAAGATCCCGAGAGGAGAATGGAGGAGAAGGGATTGCGGCGTGGCCATCCCCCCTGGGGGGTGATTTCTCGCTTTCTATCTCTCTGTCTCTCTCTGTCTGTCT
>NW_006159522.1:0-8521 GCF_000334495.1 Tupaia belangeri chinensis | reverse complement strand
CACGTGCCCTATAGCAAAAACCTCTCAAAAACCAAAAAACAAAAAACAAATTCCTTTTAATCATGGTAGAGGAAAGTATGAATTATTTTTTTATTTTCTCTGTAGCAAATATTACAAAAGTTTTGTCATATGGAGATGTGATCCAAGAGAATGCAGCCTAGAAAATATAGGAAAAATTTTATAAAGAAATGCCACATGATTAATTTTATTTTTTGTGGTATTTTATATTTTCTGTATTTTGTGAAGTTTGTAGTATTTATCAGACTTAAAAAATTTATAATTGATTTTTCTTAACCAAAATATTTATATATGAGTCTATTTTTTAAGATAAGTACTTTTCTTTGTTCTGTTATTTATTTAAATTTTTCTAGCAAGTATTTAAAAACTAACATATAGTAACTGGATATATTGGGTCACTAGAAAAGTCATGATGCATTTTTTTGGATAGAAAAACAGAAGACATTCATCATGACTTTTCTGACAATCCAACATTTGTGAGGGTACCATGGGATTCTTCAGTACATGGACACAGTGTGCATGACCAAATCAGGGCAACTAGTATACCCATCATCATTACTTTGTATTGGAAAACTTCAAAATCTTACTTGCTAAATACTTTAAGATATACAGTAACTTGTTGTTAACCATATTCACCCAACTGTATTTTATAACACTGGACATTGTTCCTCCTCTACCTACAGTCTTGTTTCTGACAATCCATATACCTCTATTCCCTCATCATTCCCAGCCTCTAGTCGTCACTCTTCATCTCACTCGACTTCTTTGAGGACATTTTTGAACCTAATTTTTATTTCATGTTTTTTATTATTTTTCTAAGGGAGCCCCTCAAATTGCATAATCTTAAAGCCTCTGACAAACCTCGTTATACACTTGGAGAGGTTCAGCCTGCTCAGGATAGTCACATGCTCCACTTCGTCAACTAGTCCTATAAGGTAGTTCTGTAGTGACATTCTTTACCTCCATCACTTCATTTCAGAGGATGATGTATCTCATTCCCTCCAGAATGAGTCTACACTGGATCCATCCCAACAGGCCTCTTCTAGAACTGTGACCTTTTTAGGTCACAGTTTTGTTTCACATTGGGAAGCTTCTTTTCTTTTTTTAAAAAAATTTGCATGTAATCACTGTACATCTTTACAGTGCACAACATTGATTTTCCCAGCATGAATATAGTGCATATTCATCAAGTCTAAGATATTACCATGTACATTATCATCAACAGATGACTTTTCATTTTTGTATTTATTAAATGTTACATTTGTTTTTTCCCTGATTTCATTTTCCATCCCTTATTACCCATCCCGTCCTATACTGTCTCAAGTATCCACAGTTGCCCTCCCTGCTAGTATACCTTCCTATCTTTTGGTTTCCGCTATAGAGTGCAGACATTTGGTATATATTAAGTGGGGATATATGATGCCTGTCATTTATAGTCTGGCTTGCTTTGCTTAGCATTAAAGCTTCCATATTTGTCCACTTTTCATCAAATGTCAGGGTCTCATTGTTTTTATGGATGAGTAGTATTCCGTAGCGTATGAGTGCCACATTTTTCAATCTACTTCTCAGTTTTTGGACATTTGGGTTGACCCTATGTCCTAGCAATTGTGAATAATGCTGCAATAAACATGGACATACAAGTGTTTTCCAACTGAGGATTTTGTTATCCTATGGGTAGATGCCTGAGAGTGGAAGGACTGGGTTGTATGGTCGGTCTATTTGTTGGTTTCTGGGGAACCTCCATATTGTTATCCACAGTGGCCATACTAATTTACATTTCCACCTACAGTGGAAGAGAGTTCCTTTTCACTACAGCCTCAATAGCACATCTTTTTTTTTTTTTTAAGTCTTAGCCATTCTGACTGGGATTTAGTGGTATCTCATTGTGGTTTTGTTTTGCATTTCCTTTATGATTAGAGATGTTGAGCATTTTTTCATATGCTTTTTGGCTGTTCATATGTCTTCCTTGCCTGTCTCTTTCTCTTTTTTTTTTTTTTTTTTTTTTTTTTTTTTTTTTTTTGCAGGAGTGTTTATGATCTTCCCTGCACAGTGTAGCAAATAGTTGGTTTTATTAAAGTACTCATAAAAGAAGCTAAGTTAATAGAAGAGAGAGTTGGGGGAGACAAGGGAGCCACAGGCTCCAAGAGTAGCACGTTTTAAGTGTTTAAAGCAGCTCAGTTTGCCTCCACTTTCTTCCCCGATCAGCTATCACTTGTGGAAATTCAGCAATGTAACTGCTATGCTATTGGCTAGTCTCTTGCCCATCTTTTAATTGGATTGATTATTTTTTTGCCAGTAAACTGCTTGAGTTCCCTGTATGTCCTGGTTATCAGTCCCTTATCTAAGGTATAGTTTGCAAATATATTCTCCCATTCTGAGGGTTGTCTCTTCACTCTAATTATTTTTTTTAAGGAATTTTTTTATTTAACTTTATTTATTTATGTATTATTTTTTTACTTGACCAGAGAGGGACAGAGTGAGAGAAAGAAAGAGAAAGAGAGAAAGAGATAAAGTGAGAAAGCAAGGTACTAGGTCAGGGGCTCAAACTGCAGTTGGCCATGTGGGAGTCCAGTGCCCTCAACCACCATACCACCTGTGGCTCCAATTATTTCGTTTGGATGCAGAAACCTTTTAGCCAGATGCATTCCCACTTGTTTATTTTGGGGATTATTGTCTGTGCTTTGGGGTCTTATTTAAGATGTCTTTGACTACTCTGATGACTGCAATAGTTTCCCCTGTATTTTCCACCAAAGTTTTATAGTTTGAGGTCTTATGTTTAGATCTTTAATCCATTTTGAGTTGTTTTTTGTTAATGGTGAGAGATAGAGGTAATTTTTTCTGCAGGTGGATGTGAAGTTTTTTCAGCAACCTTTCCTGAAGAGATTTTCTTTTCCCCACTGGGTTATCTTATGCCTTTTGTTGGAAAATCAGTTAACTATATGTTTTGGGGTTTACTTCTGGGTTCTCAATTCTGTTCCATTGTGACCAGTCATTTATGCCAGTGTATACATTTATAATGTATGACTTTTCAGATTATAAAAAATAAATACTTCCCAAGTTTAAGTTAGACCAATTTTGAGGGACCTGCCCAGTTTCATTAAGCAAGTTAGCAGTATAAAGCATTAAATAAATAATCTGTATGCATCAGTTTCTTTTTTATTGTCATATATTAATTGTACATATTTTAAGGTACAATGTAATTTTTCAGTTCAGAAATATAATTTATAACGATTAAACAGAGTAATTAGTATATCTGTCATTGTAACCATTTGTAATTACAGTTTTCCATGGCTGTGTACTATATTACCCCAAAACTTAATGGATTAAAACAAAAACATTTATTTTGCTCATGAATATATAATTTGTCAGAGGCTCAGTGGTGATAATTCATCTCTGCTCCACATAATATTAGGTAAGGTGCTTTCATTGAGAGCTGAGAATCCACTCCCAAGATGGCTCCCCCATGTGGCTAGCAAATTGGTACCTGCTGTTGGCTGGGAGCTCAGGCAGAGCTCTGGCCCAAAGGACTTTGGTTCCTCTTTGGTAGGCTAATCAGTGGAATTCTTGGCTTGAGCTTTCACACAGCACACTGAATGAATTTCAAGAGTGAAGATTCTAACAGAACAGACAGAAGTGGGTGAAATCTTTATGACCTAGTTTCAGAAGTCATGTGGAATTTCCTCCTCTGTATTGGTTAAGGCCATCATAAAAGTTCATTCAGGTTCAATGGGATGGGACATATTTGTTGAAATGAGTGCAAAGGTCACATTTGAAGAAGAGCAAGTGGTATGTTGTATTTGTTTTCTAGGGCTGCTATAGCAATGTACTGCATCTTGGTTGGCTTAAAACAACAGAAGTACATTTCATTCATTTATATTTAAAAAATAGTGAACACTTATTATCTGTTATGTTGGCTCTAAGATGTGGGTATAGAGCAGTAAACAATGTCCTTACCCTCACGAAGTATCAGAAAACAGGTAAACTAATACATTTAGGAAGGGTCTTCAAAAAGTTTATTAGGACCAGCAGTTGGCATAATGGCTATGTCACTGGACTGCCATGTAGTCGACTTGTGGTTCAATACTCAGACCTGGTGGCTTAAACTCAGGCTGGATATGTGTGTGTGCATGCTCAAGATTCTGAGAGGAGAATGGAGGAGAAGGGATTGTGGCGTGGCCATCCCCCCCTTGCTTTCTGTCTCTGTCTCTCTCTCTGTCTTCCTGGCAAGCACATGTCCCTATAGCAAAAACCTCTCAAAAAAAAAAAAAAAAAAGCTCATTAAAAATGCATATGATGAAAAGACTGTGCATGGATTTCCAATTATTTGACATCAAAATAAACTCATGCTTTAATTCCATTTTGGTGCAAAAAATGTTTGAAATTCATGCATAGTTTTTGTTTCTAACATGCATTTTCAACAAACTTTTTGAAGACTTCCCTCTTATACTAAGATGTTGGTAAATAATATGGAAAAACATAGAGAAAGAGAAAGGGCATAAGGAGTGAGACTACTGATAGTATTTTACATAGGATCCCTCTCAGGATCAGTTATCACTAAAAAGGTTACATTTCTGCAGAGTCCTGAAAGAAAAGAAGATAAGCAATACACATATCTGGGTAAAATGTGCTCTAGGCAGAAGGCAGATCAAGGGCAAAGGCCTTGAAATGAGAAAGGTTTTGCAATATTTGAGAACTGCAAGGAGGCTGGAGTGGAATGTAGGAACAGGTGGAAGGTAAAGATGAGTATCAGGGCTTTATAAGAAAGCCAGCAACAGAACTTTGATTTTTTGCTCTCAGCAAAATGGAAAGCCATAGAGGGTATGAGGAGAGGACTGACATGACTAAATTAAGTAGGAGCTTGGCTCAAATGTGACTTCAGCTTTCAGTGTCTGTATCTTCCCCAAAATGAAAAGTTGAGCAATTATGAGAATATGTAGTTGGAAGAAGGCTATGATCTAGTATATGTATGGGGATTTGAGATGACTAATGAAAGATAATGATTCCCCAATGTTAGCCTGATGGGATATCCTTTGTAGGTAACTTAACGTTTTTCTCTTGCCAGTCTGAGTCTTGTCTTTGTCTGTGGTTTTGGCCATTCTGGCTATAAGATGTCTTAGAGAAGAACTTGGGTTGACCCTATTTAGGGTCCTTTGTATTTCTTGGGTCTGGATCTTTGAATGCCTCTCTAGGTTTGGGAATTTTTCTTCCAGGATTTCATGGAATAGATTGTTAGTGCCCTTATTAGTCTCTTCACCTTCTGGGATACTGATTATCCAGATGTTTGGGCATTTAATGGTATCTAGTATTTCTTATATATTACTCTCATTTTTCTGGGCTATTTTCTCAGTCTTCATGGTGGATTTCACTAGTCCAGTGATTCTGTCTTCTACATCTGAGATTTGATTTTCTGTATGATCTAGTCTGCTTCTAATAATTTTAAAGGAGGTTTTGACTTCCTGTATTATAACCTTCATCTCCAACAGTTCCATTTGATTCTTTTTTATGGTGTGTATTTCCTCTTTCAGCTCTCAGAAGAACTTCCTCACCTCCTGGAACTCATCGGCTTTTTTCTTCTGGTGTTCTTTATCAGACATTTCCATGAGTTCCATTGTACTGTCTGTGAATGAAGAGAAGTTATTATTTTCCCTTGGGGGTGAGGTATTTTCTTCATTTCACATGTTTCTTGTACCCCTGTGGTCATCTGATGGGTTATTAGTTTCTTCCTAATTTCTAGAAGATCAAACTGAGCCATCAGAGGTGCATAGCAGGATGTGGTCTGCAAACTCTTTGGCATAGTATTTTTCTCCCTTTGTGTCACAGATTCATTGGGAGTTGAGGACTATTAGGACCCAAGTAGTATTCAGATTTTGGCAACTGTTCACTTAGACTTGTCTAGACACACAGTGGGTGGAGGCTGAGCAGCAAAGTGATGAGGTAAAAGAAAAAGGATAAGAAAACAGAGAAAGAAAGAAAAAAAAGAAAAATGGATAAAGTGAACAAACAAAAAAGTCATGTATTTGTTAATTTTAAAAAATGAAAACTGCGTTTGTGTGCCACACAAAAGCACTAGATCTCAGCTCTCGTGGTGGACTCAGTCTTCTTCTGGCATGCACTTTCTTTTTGCAGGGAGCAGGAAAGGGGAGGATATTATTACCAAGATAAAGGAGGACTTCAGAGCCAAGAAAATGTTTTACTTTAAAATTTTTTTGCTTTGTTTTGAGTTTTGCTATAGGGCATGTGCTCTCATCAGAAAGACGGAGAGAGATAGAAACACAGAAAGTGAGAAATCACCCCCCTGGGGGGATGGCCATGCCACAATTCCTTCTCCTCCATTCTCCTCTTGGGATCTTGGGCATGCACACACATGTACCGGCATGAGTTTAAGCCACTGGATCTGGGACTTGAACCATGGTTGACTACATGGGAGTCTAGAAACATAGCCATTATGCCAACTCTGGCCCCTAAATAATTAAAAAAAAAAGAAAAATTAAAAAATTGAAAAGACAGAGACAGAGATGCAGAAACAGACAGAGAGAGAGAGACAGAGAGAAGGATACAGGGGCTCTACCAGGGTAAATTCTCAGCAGAACATCTTTCTTCATTGCTTTTATCTCTGAAAGCACTAGATCTCAGAGATAAGATGGCAGATTCCCAGATGACCTTTTAAAATTTCCCCAGCTCCCTATTTATACCATTCAATGGTTTTCTAGATAAACCTAGAATTGGCTATAGAGATCAATCTAAACTCTGGAGCATAATTTATTGAGTCCTTTACAAATGATCTGTTTGAATAACTTCTCTTTACTCTTCAGATCCCAGCTTATCTATTACTTCCTCTGGGGATCCTTGTCTCTTGCCCAAGTCTGGGTTAAGTCACTCTCAAAAGTCCTTAAGGTCCTATGTAGTTTCTTGTTGTAGAAACAAAACACATTAATTTGTAATTGTTTAATTGTAATTAGACTGTCTGAGCAGTCTAATACTTGGAGAACAAGAACCACATCTTCATTTACTGGAGTCACACTGGAGAGGGAGAAGAGACCTAGCTCCTCTTGTGAAGACACTTATGCATGATGGGAGAGAATGACATTTTTCAACTGATTATTTAATTCTAAGCAGCAAGATTCTCTTTGGGGATTTTAAACTGGCTCTCCATTCTCCTTTACTGAAATTTTTCTTGTTTTCTTCATCAGTTCACTGATTTAGAAAGAAGGCAAAGACCAGCTAGAATAATGAGGCCGCTGATCTATTTAGAGTTTTCAATTTCAAGAGCTAATTACCCCAAAAAGAAAAGGATATACTGAATTCCAAAGTTTTTCTTTTAGTAATCAATACTAAAAGCTTGGAGGACTAAGGTAGAATTTTACTATAAGTTCTAGAATAGGGAGGATACAGGATATGCTACATACAGAGAAGATAAAGACCCTTTTATTACTTTTATTTTTGGTGCATGTGAAATTGCAACCAAAGTTTATTTTGTCAGTTTATTTTTTAATGAACCAAATAAAGTTTTTGTAATAAAACAAAAACCAAAACAAAACAAAAACCCTTTTTTGGGCCAGCAGGTGCCATGGTAGTGTGAGTGCTGGATCCCACAGTGCCAATTCCATAATTCAAGTCCAGGGTACAGACCCATTGGCTTGAAAAAGATGCTGGGTACATGTGTGTGTATCCCAAAATACCAAGCGGAAAATGGAGGAGAAGGGATTGTGGCATGGCCATCCTCCTGGGTGGTGCTTTCTAACTTTCTCTTTCTGGTGAGTGCATATGCCCTATGGCAAAAATCTAAAAAACAAAACAAAAATTCCCCTAAAACCCCCAAATCCTCTCTCATCTGGACAGAGGAGTCTGGAATGAGAGAGAGAGAGAGAGAGGAGAGAAAAATAGTAAGTTATAAGTGAGTGCAAGTTTTTTCACTTTTCTTTAGAATTCAAGTCTTTTTTTTTTTTGGCAACAGAAACCCCACAATGAGGATGAGAATACCAAACAGGACTTGAGCTCTGATTCCTTTCCCTAAATTTCTTCTTCTGAAAGTTTTTATTTCTTTGTTCCATGTGTGTTTGTGTGTGTGTGTATGTGTGTGTGTGTGTGTGTGTGAGAGAGAGAGAGAGAGAGAGAGGGAGAGAGAGCAAGAAAGAGAAAGAAATAGACAACTCTAACTGGGTCTTTATGCTGTGATCCACCCCCAGCTGCAGCCATCTCCAGGTCATGGGCACAGACATGCCTGGTGTGTTCAGGAAAATCTCTGGGCTTGATCTTGGAACCTTCAGATGTGAGTCAGCCTTGCAGGACATTGCATTACTACTGCGCTACCAACAGACCTGCTCTGCTTCTCTTTCTTTAACTCAGAGAAGGAGAGAGCCTCCTAGAGAAGTCCTAAGTTCAACGTGATGCTGGAGCAACATGGCGCCTTGGTGGTTGTTAGCAATTGTTGAAGCAGGTGATTAGGTGAATAGGCTTAATATAGGAAAAGAGCCTAGAGTGCTAGAGCTTTATAGTCAGGGAG
>NW_006159521.1:10134980-10138657 GCF_000334495.1 Tupaia belangeri chinensis | reverse complement strand
ACTTCATGGTAGTTCTCAAGTGCTTCAATGACGCAACATTTCTTGCATGAACAACCTAGGAAGTTTGAGTACATGGGGTTGTATTTTATTATCCTTTGTTTTCTTCTTTCATTTTTTTTTTAAATAAAACTTGCAAGTACCTGAACTATAGCTTCATAAATTCTGTAATAAAATATCTTGGCAATATGCCAAAGGTGAAAATGTCTGCTTTCTCTAACAGAGAAATTCTTAGTGACTCCAGCTGTAGAAAACACTTTACAACCTGAACTGAGATTGAAGAACTGTGAGCCTACCATGACCTATTTGGATGAATCAAGTCAGCTAAGGGCTTATGAAGGATTTATGATATATGTGGGCCTAGAAATCATGAATCTATAATAGAATTTGTTTTCAAAGATTCAAGCATAGTCTTTAGGGTAGATCAGAAATGACAGGTTAATTCAGAACCTAGCAAGTGCATTCTAAATATGTGCCCAGTTATGTTTTGGAAATCTAGCAGGTACATTCTAAATGCAGGCACAGTTATGTTTTGGAAATGGCAGTTCCATGGAAGTCATGATTCTATGGGCAAAATTTGCAATGATGTTAATTCTGTTGTATGTAATTTTTTTTAATTACAAAATTCAGTCACATCAGCTACTTAAACTATTTGGCTGGTTTATATAGTTCTGGAATTGTGAAAAATTGTACCTCTCAAGTACAGTCGTATGTGTGGCTTTACAATTTAGCAGGACCACACACACACACACACAAAAAAAAATACATAAAAATATTCAGTACTGAGGTTCATTGTCAAGGAAGGAGATATTTCTAGCAAATACTCCTGCCCGTGTTCTGTTCTTATGTTTCCCAAATACTGCATGTGACTTTCCTGACGTGGCAACTGAAGGACGTACACCTGTGTAGTCTCTCTAGCTTACTGCGACATGAGAGTGTATCGTGACCCTTGGGAAAGAACTCAGCATTTCTTTTCATCCATGGCCTTGGTTTGGAGACATAAGGAATATTCTGACCCTTTTTAAAAAAGGATTTTCTCATGTTTTTATTTAACATAAATAAAAGAATAACATTTTATCTTTTGTGGTGTTATTTTACTGAATAAAATTGAATCAAGACTGGAGTTTGTGGTAAAAATACATCCATTCTATAAAGTAAGTATGAGTTGAAGAATATAAAGTAAAATAATACCACACACACACACTAAAAAAAAAACATAAAAATATTCAGTACTGAGATTCATTTCCAAGGCAGGAGATATTTCTAGCAAATACTCCTGCCTGTGTTCTATTCTTGTGTTTCCCAAATATTGCATGTGACCTTCTGACATGGCAACTAAAGGACATACACCTGTGCTGTCTCTCTAGCTTACTGCGACATGAAAGAGTATTGTGACCCTTGGGAAAGAACTCAGTATTTCTTTTCATCCATGGCCTTGGTTTGGAGACACAGGAATACTCTGACCCTTTTGAAAAAAGGATTTTCTCATGTTTTTATTTAACATAAATAAAAAATAACATTTTCTCTTTTGTGGTGTTATTTTACTAAATAAAACTGATTCAAGACTAGAAAAAAAATCAATACAAATCAATCTTACTCTGGAGAAATTCAGTGAAGTATGAAATATATCAATACAGAGACCAACAAGAGAGTTTATGATAAGTACACCAGTTTATACTGTTATGGGTGCACAAAAGAAAAGATAATTAGATGAATTTGCAGAGGTAAGGAAAATTTTCACAGGAAAGCAACCCCTTTAGATAAGTCTTAAAGAGTTGTAGTTCACCTGCGTCCGGTGAAAGAAAAGCACACTAAGTAGGGAAATTAATGCGTAAAACCATAAAGAAAGGAGGGATTGCACTGAGCTGCACTAAACTGAAAATACATATCATAGTGACTTAAACAAGGTTGGGTTTATTTTCCCCACGTACTAAGAAATCTAGAGGTAGGCACTGATTGTTGGCATTGATTGCTGGCATTTAGTAGCGTAAAAATTAAATTCCTCAACCTTGAATTCTTTTGGTCTAACTTGGGGATCTCGAGATAGTTACTTCAGTTTCAGCCTTCAAGTTTCACACTTCAAGCAGGAAAAAGGAAGTTCTAGTGTTTATGCCAGGAAAGTAAATCGTTCTTAGAAGTCTCCAGGTTTCATTTTGGTCAGGATGGTGTCATATAGCCACTATCTCAGAAGGAAACTGGGAAATAAAGGTTAAATGTAGGCATAAAATTACTCCAACAAAATTAAAATTTTGTTTAAAAAGGACAAGGGGAGAATTTATTTGGTATAGGCAATTAAGAGCATCTGCTAACACATATTTAATTAAACTAAGTTTGGCCTTAAGATATCGCTATAGATGAGTCCTTATGTAACCAACTGTAACCTAACTTAGTATATAAACCAACTGAAAGTCTAACTTAGAAGTATCAAGTTCTTGAAGCAACTGCACTTCGGTCAATCACAGGCCAACTGTTCAAAGTGAGTTCAAATAAGGCAAACTCTGGCCTATAACCAGTCAGTTGTCTCTGTGCCTTATTTCCATTTTCTGTATCTCCTTCCAGTTCTCTATTCATAAATGCTTTCAGACCTCATCACAGCCCCAGAGCTCTCTGAACCTGCCCAACTACAGAAACTCAGACAGGAGATGATCTGCAGAATCAGACTGGTTTAAGTTCCTTTCATACCAGACTCTTGTTTTTGCTTTGTTTTGTTTTGTTTTGCATTGAGCTCCCAATATCTTCAGCTTTCAAATAAAAAGTTTGTGATGTAACAGAGCACAGAGCACATGATATTGGGATGGGTACCAAGTGTTATTTTATGCCACAAGAAAACATATAACCTTTGGCAGTCATGAAAGAAAACAGGACTGGGTCCTGTAAGGAGACCTCAGACAAAAACTTGACTAGGTTAAATAAATAGCTAAAGTTACTAGAATACAGAGAATCATGGGCTCATCCGAATCCAAGGGGTCTAGAATTCCTCCATCTGGATTTCCAGAAAATTTCATGTGTGAAACTACATACCCAAAACCTAAGTCCTGGGACCAGCAGTTAGCATAATGGCTCTGTCGCTGGACTCCCACGTAGTTGACCACAGTTTGCGTCCTGAACCCCGTGTCTTAAAACTCACGCTGGGCACTTGTGCGTGTGTGCCCAAGACCCCGAGAGGAGAATGGAGGAGAAGGGATTGCAGCGTGTCTACCCCCTCTGGGGGGTGATTTCTCACTTTCTGTCTCTCTGTCTCTCTCTGTCTGGCGAGCGCACATGCCCTACAGCAAAAACCCCCCCAAAAAAAAAAAAAAAAAAAACCTAAGTCCTTCTAGAGAAATAGAAGAACCTTATGAAAAAAATAATTTGCAGTTAAAATGGCCACATGGGGAAGTTTGAATTTTTTCTTTTTCTTAAGAAGTATTAATTTATTATTATTATTTTAAAATTTGCTATGAGACACATGTGCTCACCAATAAAGAGAGAGAGAGAGTGAGAGTGAGAAAGCAAGCTACCAGGTCCGGGGCTTGAACCACAATTGGCCATGTGGAAATCCAGCAACTTAGCCAACTGGCTGGACCCAGGGAAGTTTTAATTTTGACAAAGTTTTTTTGATAAAAATTGTTTACTTGTGGGACACAGTAGAGAAGATTAAAAAAAAAAAAATCCCATAAAAACAATTGGATGGGGGATCA
>NW_006159521.1:10130200-10134745 GCF_000334495.1 Tupaia belangeri chinensis | reverse complement strand
AAAAAAAAAAAAAAAAAAAAGAACAATTGGATGTATTTTTTGTCACATAAAGACATTTGGAAAATTAAATGAATACAAAAGTGCCTCTTTATAAAGGGCAAACAACTGCATATCTTTACAGCTACAACAATTACAGGGACCATGAAAATCTCTTTATACTTGTTTTAAACTAAAATCAAGGGGCCCAAACTAAAGAAATCCATGCCACCAGGATATTGTCTTTATTGTAAAGAGTCAAGCCATTAGAAAAGAAATTGTCTACTTTGTACCAGCTACCTGATGATCTACTTCTTTAGTCCCTAAGGACTGGAATGTTTCTCTACCAAAGGAAGTCCCCAAAGGCTTCAGTCCTCCGGTAATAATCAACTGATAATTAGCCCCCTTTGTTTTTTGGTTTTTTGTTTTGTTTGTTTGTTTGTTTGTTTTGCCTTTTTTCTGTCTTCATTTAGTCCTTCTTCCATAGGAAACCCTCAGTGACTAAAACCCTTCTTCTCAATTTTTGCTATCGCTTCTTTCTCATGGTCGTGATCTCTGCTAGGTTCCCCAAACTCTTTCATGTTCAAAATAGGTCTTTCTGGTATAAGGACTATTTTCAGTTGATTATTTCATAACCCTTTTATTAACTGCAGTTCAAGTCCTGGACTCAGTGGCTTAAACTGACACCTGGTGCATATGCATGCCCAAGATCCCAAGAGGAGAACGGAAGAGAAGAGAATGAAGCGTGGCCATCCCCCTAGGGGGGTGATTTCTCGCTGTCTCTGTCTCTCTGGTGAGTGCACGTGCCCTATAGCAAAAAGCTCTCCAAGAAAAAAAAGAAATGTTACAATGGAAAAAGCATTGGCTTAAACTTACATAACAAGTCTTACCTTTGTCTAAGGTATTTTTCCTGGCCATTTTATCTTAACTATTATCTACTATATACATCTTTCTTCATTTGGGCAAATGATGGTGAGGCAGGAGTTAGATCCCATTTACAGAATCAGACATGCAGATGTTCTTAAATAATTCATGGCCCTTTACAATAGAACTCAACTGGGCTAGGCACCATGTTCCTCTACACTTAGACATGCAGATGCCCCAGAAAATGGGATTTAATCAGAAAAAGACCAAAAGGCTGGGACTTAATCCAGGACACACAGATAATGTAAAAGCATTAT
Organism: Tupaia belangeri chinensis; assembly: GCF_000334495.1. Taxonomy (NCBI): domain Eukaryota; kingdom Metazoa; phylum Chordata; class Mammalia; order Scandentia; family Tupaiidae; genus Tupaia; species Tupaia belangeri. Next base: position 10,133,588 of record NW_006159521.1, on the reverse strand, counting down.
CACAGTTACCAGAATGGGGCAATGCGCTTTCACGTTCTGATGGGTAGTACTCTACCAGCTGAGATATCAACCTGGAGCCCAAGTCAGGAGGCAGCAACCCATTTTAGGACCCTCCCTAGGAGCTCTGATCTTCCATCTACCTCCTTTAATAAACTTTCCGCTTTCAACCCCTCTACGTGTCCACATTTCTAATTCTTCCTGAGCGTGAGACAAGAACTCAAGTCCTGCTGTGGGTGCCGGGCCTGATAACCCCTGCGTCCCTGCGTTCCCGCATCATATTTTAGTGCATTGGCCAGGAAACATCTACACTCTCCTTCTTCACATCAGCAAAGGTAAGCAAAGTGGATATTCTATCTTTTTTTTCGGAACACATTTTTTCCTAGCAAAAATTCTATCCAAAAAAAACCAGGCCTCTGTCAGCCAGCTAAAAGCCAATAGGATGGTTGCCATTCTTCAAGACACAGAAGACAGGCTTGCCAAGAAACGGCCGAAAGGATTCCCCATTGTTGGAAATGGGAATGTCAGTCAGCTCACAACTTGGTTTCCTTCCTGGAATCTTATCCACCACAAGGGAAGGTGAATGTTCTCAGGGCAGTTGACGGTGCATGTTAGGGCTACTCTCTGGTGCATCCTGAAGGCCTGGGAATCTGAAACCAGCCCCAATTGCCTGTGTGGACGTCAGAGAGCAGATTCCTCTCTTTCTTTCCTTCAGGTTTTTCTCTTATCCACTGCCAAGGGAGTGTTCTTCCTCACCGTTCTAGGTCCTCACAACTGACAACCCTGAGTGATACATGTCCAAGAACTTGCCGCAAAGGGTTGAGAGTCAAATCACTGTTTATCTCCTTTGTGGGCCTGTAGGGTCCTGGGACTATGAACTCCAACTGTCATGTGGAAGAAACTGAATAACTCTAAGCAATTGAAAGCATTTGCCCAGGGCTACTTCTTAGGATGCTGGAAGGCTTCGAAATGGAAAGTTCCCCCTTGACCGCTCATCTGAGTATCAGGAGGAGCTCCTGCTCTCAGGCCTGAAAGCTCACAGAGTCTCTGTCTATCCCTCTCACCCCTTTTTTTCTCTCTACCCCATGGGCTCCCTAAAAGCACTGCAATTCTAAACACTTACAGGCTACCCTCTCCCATGGTGTCTCCTCCCATGGCTAGCTTAATCAGAAAGGTCATACTACAAGCCAGAGTCTGTTAGGCCTTGAAGGGTCTAAAAGGACAAATTTGAAATCTATTTTTTACATTCCCTTTCAAGACCCTAATTATCCAAGTACAGGTAGATCCTGGCATAGCCCAATACCATTTTTAGACAGAGGAACTATTCATGGGAGGGAGGACCCAGTTAATCACTGGGACCTCAATTCTCTTCCCCCACTTGAGATAAATCACCATGTTCTTAGAAGGTCCCAGACCTAACTCCTCTCCTTTCCCCACAGGTCTTCAGAATGCCCACTCTTCCCTCTTTGCTACAGAATCTTCCCTCAATACTTCCAAACAACTTTTATGGAGACACTTGTTCTTCTCAGTCCAAGGGGGCCCTTGCATGATTTGTGATTTTTTTGGCAGGACTAAAACTTCCACATCCCTGGACTTTCTTAACTACAGGCCCCCCAACTTTATTTTAATTAAGTCTCTATTCAGTGGCATAACGATTCTACAGAAGGTGTTCTTTTTAGGGACCAACATAATCCTCTCAGTCCTCATAAAGATGCACGTAGACAAGTTGACTATTCCTTGCTGTTTGTCTTATTGACACATGACCTAATTGTATAGAGGCTTCTACCCTCTCCCTTCAGGCCATTTGTATTAGGAACATTTGGCAGGGTGCACTTTTCCGATGGCTTGATCTCACACAAACGGGCAAATATGACATCACTTGGAGCCCTTTTCTATTTTTCATGTCATGCTGTCCAGCTTCTTTAAGACTGAATTTATTGAGAACCTTCCAAAAGGCTCCCTCTCCTTGCTTTTGGTATAAAATGGCTCTTGCATTTGCCCAATCCTCACACCATCAAATACTTCAAACTTTTATTGGTGCTTTATCTGGGTCTACAGAGCTATCTATTCCACTTTAAGACATATTACTTGCCTACATCTAACCTACTCTCAGTCTCTCCCACATTTTCTTTGAAATTGATGCTGATTCTGCCATTCACACATGGGTGGCAGAGGCAGAAAGGGCCCATCTCAGGATGATGTTAAGATTCAGGAGAGGTTTCACACCCTTAGGGCTCTAAGCCTAGCGTACATAGTTCAAATGATTCATTTTGCTGGTTCACGGGGAAAGAGACAAAAGACAAGCAGGAGACAACTTCTCCAGTGCAGGTAAGCCCGGAAAATCCTGCCTGCAGCCCATTGGCTCTCGAATTACATGCTGGGATATAATTCAGAAGAATCCGGTCCATGTAGGAAGGAACGCAGCAGTGGGAAACCTTTTCCCAATATTTCCAGAGGTATTTGAAGGAGAAGTCTTTCAAATCCTCTTTTTTTGTCTCTAAATGGGAAATCACCCATCAGCTGCCAATACCCCTTGAACTGCATCTTGAACCACTGGGACTCCTTTGACCTGCAGCCTCTCAAGACAAAGTGTCTTGTCTTCTTTCATACCCAGGCATGCCTATGATATATTTTGGGAAGTGAGGAGACCTGGCCATCTGAGGGAAGTATGAATTACAATACTATCCTACAATCAGAGTTATTCTGTAAACAAGAGGGTAAATTGGTTGAAATTCCCTATGTTCAGATTTTTGAGGCTTTTCATGAAAATCCTACTCTTTTTGCTACTTACCAATAAATCCTTCCTCTCTTTTGTTTCTACTATCAGAAAAGCACCCTTCCCACCCTACTCCTCCACTTCCCTCTCTCAACCTAGCTCCTCCCTCCACTCCACCACTTGAAGTTTCTGATACCCAGATACGATCTGAAAAAGATCCTAGTTCTCTTTATCCACCACTTCCTCCTTTTGCTCCTGCCTGTCTTCCATAGTCAGGGCAACCTAATCCTACCAACTAAACAAGGACTAAATTCTCAAAAGACCGTCTCCACTAAATATCCTCTCCAAAAAGTGCCTGGAGAATTTGGCCCCACCAAGGTACATGTTTCCTTCTCCCTTCAGGATTTACAACAGATAAAATCAGATCTAGGAAGTTTCACTGATAATCCTGAAAAATATATTACATCTTTCCAAAATCTTTCCCAAATATTCAAATTGTCATATAAAGCTATCGTGTTATTGCTAAACCAGACCCTTAGCTTGGCAGAGAAACATGTGGTCTTAGAAGCAGCAATAAAATATGGAGATGATCTCTATTTAACCCATCAAAATACTGAACTATATGATCAAAAGGGTAATCAAGAAGGCAGGGAACTCTTTAGCACCGTACAGCAG
>NW_006159521.1:10122965-10129568 GCF_000334495.1 Tupaia belangeri chinensis | reverse complement strand
TCTTTCCCACCGGACAGCAGGCTGTACCTACTGCTGACCCATTTTGGTCAGATGAGGAGCTCCATGGCCTATGGAGATGCAAATATTTTGAGAGCTGTATTTTAGAAGGGCTACAGAGGATGTATACTAAGCCTCAATTATATACTAAGCTAGCCATGGTAAAAACAAGGGAAGGAAGACAATCCTATCTCCTTCCTTTAATGTCTTCTGGTGGCATTAATTAAACATCTTAGCCCTGAATCCCTGGAGGGCCTTAATACTTAAGGATAGGTTTCTGACTCATTCACTGCCAGATATCAGGAGAAAGTTGCAAAAATTTGCTATGTGCCAGAGGCCACACTGGAAGATTTAATGAACCTCAGTTTATTATAATCGAGATAGGGTGGAACAGGAAAAATTGGACAAACATTCCACCCCCAAAGCAGGCTTCAATAGCCGCCCTCCAACTTAAGCAACAACCCTTGGTTTGTTACTTAAAACTGAGCATTTTAAGAAGGCCTGCCCATGAGGAAAAAGCCTCTTAAGCCCTGTCCTAATTGTGCGGAGACCATTGGATGGCTGAATGTCCCCAGTGCCCCCAAAAGCCTCATAAACTTTGTCTAATTTGTTCCAGCAACCACTGGACGTCTGAGTGTCCCAGATACCCTCAAGTGACTGGGCCCTTCGACTCCCCTTCTGCCTCACAAGATTGACAAGGCCTAGAGCCCCTCCTCTTGGCTCCTGTTCTAGACACCATCATCACCTCACAGGAGCCCCAGGTATGCCTGGAGATTGGAGGTTTACAGATTAAGTTTCTCCTTGGTACAAGGGCCACTTATTTGAACTTACAGTCTCTGCCCCAGGACATTTAACTTTAAATTCAATTATGATACAGAGTGTGTCAGGAAAAACTCTCACTCAAAGATTCTCACAGTCTCTTTGCTGTTACCGCAAGGGTATAACTTTTTATCATTCATTCCTTGTGATGCCTGAAAGCCCAGTTCCCTTACTGGGAAGAGATATATTAACCAAATTCAATACCACCATCTCTGTGGCACCTGAAGCCAATTTTATTATACCCTTTTTGGAAGCCAAAATTAATCCAGAAGTTTGGGCAATGGATGGAAAAATAGGATTGGTCATAACAGCTTCCCCTGTTAAGATCTTCCTTAAGGATCCTGTAAAGATCTTCCTTAAGGATCCAACTTCCCTTCCAAACTGAAAACAATATTCTCTAAGGCCCCATGTATGAGAAGGCCTGAAGGGTATTTTGTCCACCTTAAAACATCAGGGACTCCTTCGAGCTTGTAGCAGCCCTTGTAATACTCCAATTTTGGGAGTCTAAAAGCCAAATGGAGAATGGAGACTAGTATAAGACCTCCAACTTGTAAATGAGGCAGTAGTCCCTATTCATCCCATGGTCCTGAACCCTTACACACTGCTAACTCAAATTCTCTCAGATACTCAAGTGGTTTACAGTTCTGGACTTAAAAGATGCCTTTTTCTGTATTCCTCTACATCTCGAGTCTCACTATCTTTTTGCTTTGAGGACTCATCTAATTCTTCATCTCAGTTGGTTTGGCAATGACTTCCACAAGGATATTGTAATTTTCCTTATCTCTTTGGGCAGGCTTTGGTTAGAGACCTTTATGACTTTTCCTACCCTACTGTCCATGTTCTTCAATATGTAGATGGCATTCTTCTTTGTGCTCCCACGAAGGAACACTGTCAGGAAAGAACAAAAATATTACTTAATTTTCTGACAGAGAGGGGCTACCAAGTATCCAAATCCAAGGCCCAACTCTGTCAAACATCTGTATAACACTTGGATTTAGCCTTATCCAAGGACACTCGGACTCTAACATCAGAACAAATTGGGGCAGTTTCTTCTTTTCCTTTACCTCAAACCCTTAAGCAGCTGAGGGCTTTCTTGGGAATAACAGGCTTTTAAGTTGACTATGAATCCCTGGGTATGGGGAAATTGCTTGCCCCCTTTACTAACTTCTGAAGGAAACCCAAATAAGCAACACCTCTTTATTGAATTGGACACCAACAGCATACAAGGTTTTTATGACTTTAAAGAGGTCTTTATTGAGAGCCCCAGCACTCAAGTCTCCCAGTGGGAGAAACCTTTAACTTGTACATCACTGAGAGAAAAGGGGTGGCTCTGGGCATTCTAAAACAAACTAGGGGATCAACTCAGCAACCAGTAGGATATCTAAGTAAAGAAATTGATCTGGTGGCTAAAAGATATCTCCTTGTTTGTGGGCTATAGCAGCTATTGCCCTCTTAATTCCTGAGGTTACCAAAATAATCATGGGAAACCTTTAATGGTTTACACTCCCCACAATGTGGCAGGACTTTTGTTGGCAAAGGGAGTCTCTGGCTCACAGATAGCTGCCTCTTAAAATACCAGGCACTTATTTATTTTATTTTATTTTATATTTTATTTTATTTTATTTGACCAGAGAGGAACAGAGCAAGGAAGAGAAAGTGAGAAAGCAAGTCACCAGGTCTGGGACTTGAACCACAGTCAGTACGAGTCCAGTGCCCTTAACCACACTGCCACCTGCCAGCCCCAAGGCACTTTTGTTAGAAAGACCAGCTATACAATTAAGAACCTGTACCTTGTTAAACCCAGCCACATCCTCCCCCAGAAAAATCTGAGGGAGATCTGGTATATGACAATGAGCAAGTTCTAGTACAGTCTTGTGTCACTAGAGATGATTTACAAGAGATTCCATTTCAAAATCCTAACTGGACACTTTTTACAGATGAAAGTTCCTTTATGGAACAAGGAATTCAAAAGGCCAGCTATAATGTAGTGTTCATAAGTGAGGTGGTGGAAAGTGCTCCCTCCCTCCGAATACAAGTGCTCAGTTGGCAGAGCTTAGAGCTCTCACACAAGCTCTCGAACTGAGTCAAGGAAAGTAATATTCATACTGACTCTAAATATGCCTTCTTGATCCTACATGCTCATGCCAGCGTTTGGAGAGAGAGAGAAGCTTCCGAACTGCTAATGGAACTCCAATAAAATACCACTCAGAAGTAGAAAAGCTGTAGACAGAAGTTATGCTTCCCCAAAAGGTAGGAGTAATACACTGTAAAGCCACCAAAGGGGTGAAGATGATATATCTTAAGGAACTAATATGGCTGACCAGGTAGCCAAGGCAGCAGCCAGAAATAGTGACTCCTATACAGCAGTCATATTGCCCCCCTGGTTTGGGATGATTCTTTTAAAGATTTGTAGCCTCAGTAGTCCCAGGCAGAAATAGAGGAAGCTATTTCAAAAGGATATTCTCTACAGACCTTTGGATGGTTACAAGAGGAAAGAGGTAAACTATACCTTCCCCTTTCAAATCAATGGAAAATATTAAAAACTCTCCATCAAGTTTTTCACTTAGGCAAGATAAAACCTTACAATTAGCTCAAATTTTATTTGAGGTCATCCATCACTTGTCAATAGCAATTAAACAAGTTGTTGATGCCTGTACAATCTGTTTAAAAACCAACCCTCTTAATAGGTGAATTTCCCTTCCCCAGATTCAATGGACAGGCTATAATCCTGGAAAGGACTGGCAGGCTGACTTTACTCATGTCCCTAAGCCACAAGGAAAACAATATCTCCTAGTTCGGGATGACACATTCACAGGCTGGGTAGAAGCTTTTCTGTGTAGAACTGAGAAGGCCACAGAGGTAACAAATACCTTACCTGAAGAAATAATTCCTCCATTTAGATTACCAAAAAGTCTCCAATGTGACAATAGACCCTCCTTTAAGGCTGCTGTTCTAATTTGCGTGCCATTCCTCAATGGTCCCAACCAAACTGTTGGACACCCTCCTTTAATACCACTCTCATTCTAACAAAGGAGAGCTTCTATGGTTGCTCTATCTGGATGGCTGTGAAGAAGCTGGCCCTATAGTCTGGACAAAAGAGAAAAGACTTATTTGGCATTCCCCTAACATATATACTGAACCCCAGTTCTACAATATCATGGACCAATCTTACCCAAACAATGTTGTCTATTCTATTATTAAGAACATTTCCATATGGTCTGACAGTGGAACTTACACATGCTCCAAAATTGTAAAGGGGCACATCACATGTGCCCAACACAGCATCTTTGTAAGAATAAATCCCTGTCCACTTAAGTTAGGAAAAAACAGCTTTTGGGTTCATATGGCTTATCAGGCATACAATCAAACTGCCTTTTGTATGAACCATTCAATAAGTACTCAAGGTATTTTACAACATAATATGATGGGACTTGGATACTCCTCTGACCAAATGCAAGAGTAACTAGGATACACCTTCTATGACGTGGTTCGGACTCATTCCTCTTCAGCCCAGCCTTCAACACCTCTTACCAAAGTCACAAAACCTCTCCACATTTTGACTACTATCAGTTCTCATTGCTACTGTTTTGCATGTTCGCCCACTCTACACCCTTACACCACCACCATACACTGTCTCCACCCCCGAAATCTTTCACACTTCCTAAGGGATGATCACTGTTATGCAACCAAACTGCCTATTATGAAGTGCCTGCCAGAATTCAAGGTCCTTCTGCTGTGACGTGCCATTCCTCAATGGTCCCAACCAAACTGTTGGACACCCTCCTTTAATACCACTCTCATTCTAACAAAGGAGAGCTTCTATGGTTGCTCTATCTGGATGGCTGTGAAGAAGCTGGCCCTATAGTCTGGACAAAAGAGAAAAGACTTATTTGGCATTCCCCTAACATATATACTGAACCCCAGTTCTACAATATCATGGACCAATCTTACCCAAACAATGTTGTCTATTCTATTATTAAGAACATTTCCATATGGTCTGACAGTGGAACTTACACATGCTCCAAAATTGTAAAGGGGCACATCACATGTGCCCAACACAGCATCTTTGTAAGAATAAATCCCTGTCCACTTAAGTTAGGAAAAAACAGCTTTTGGGTTCATATGGCTTATCAGGCATACAATCAAACTGCCTTTTGTATGAACCATTCAATAAGTACTCAAGGTATTTTACAACATAATATGATGGGACTTGGATACTCCTCTGACCAAATGCAAGAGTAACTAGGATACACCTTCTATGACGTGGTTCGGACTCATTCCTCTTCAGCCCAGCCTTCAACACCTCTTACCAAAGTCACAAAACCTCTCCACATTTTGACTACTATCAGTTCTCATTGCTACTGTTTTGCATGTTCGCCCACTCTACACCCTTACACCACCACCATACACTGTCTCCACCCCCGAAATCTTTCACACTTCCTAAGGGATGATCACTGTTATGCAACCAAACTGCCTATTATGAAGTGCCTGCCAGAATTCAAGGTCCTTCTGCTGTGAAAAAGCTCTTAACTCTCATTGTGCCTTACCCATGTAAAATTTCCTCCCCTTTATTCAGGCATAAATGATCAATTGACCCCCAATATGATAACCACTTAGGTCTCATGAATAATGAAATGGTCCTAGCTTTAGGCCTTACTAGTTGCTAAATTAAATAGTGAATTGAATGGTGCCATCTGCCTCCTTTCAAAAGTTCTGAATGCAACTCCTCTTGCCCTCCATGCTATTAATTGGGAACTTAAAGACATCCATGACAGTGTCCTAGAAAAATCAAGCAGTAATAGACTATCTTCTTTTGTTACACCATGTTGGCTGTCACAAGTTTCCTCAAAAATGTGTTGTTTTAACATTATGGATGATTGTAATAAGATTAGCACATACATTAAGCAAATTCAGGATGAACTTAGCAAAATTAACTCAGGGCCACCCTGGGGATGGCCTCATTAACTATCTGCTTTTTTAGGTTGGGTTGCCATGATTTTGCTCCAATTTTTTGCTTATCTGTCTTTGTGGACCACACATCCTAAATCTCCTGACTAAATTTATTTCTTCTCACAAAGGTGCCTTTAGACATCAGATGTCTCTTGTATCACTGGCGGCTTTCTATTGGGGGAGAGGGGCTAGATAAGCCTCTGGTGAAGATCCCTTAACTGCTGTTTCCCCTCAATGCCCCAACGCAGCAGGAAGCAGCCAGAATGGTCATCAGCCCTTTCCCCAACAGCAGTTAGGGGTACGTCTTCAGAGGGGGGACTGAGGCAGGAATTAGTCCCCACTAATAGGCAGACAGGGCAAAGGGACCCCCAAGAAAACCACTGGGATATGTGACTCTTGACATTTCCTATCCTTTCCCAGTAGCCCTTTCATTTGCCCTCAGAAATGGAGATGTTCTTAAAGAATTCATGGCCCTTTACAATAGAACTCAACTGGGCTAGGCAACATGTTTCTCTACACTTAGACATGCAGATGCCCCAGATAATGGGATTTAATTAGAAAAAGGCCAAAAGGCCCAGACAATGGAGCAAAGGACTTTCACTTTCGGATGGGTAGTACTCTACCAACTGAAATATAAACTTGGAACTTAAACCAAAAGGCAGTAACCCATTTCAGGATCCCTCCCTTCTTCTTGGGAGCTCTGATCTTCCTTCTACCTCCTTTAATAAACTCTCCAATTTCAACCTTTCTACATGTCCGCATTTCTATTTCTTCCTGAGCGTGAGACAAGAACCCACCAGTGTGGGTGCTGGGCATGATCATCCCTGTGCCCCCGCA
>NW_006159521.1:10102810-10122938 GCF_000334495.1 Tupaia belangeri chinensis | reverse complement strand
AGGCCTGCAGTCTTGGCTTGGTTTGTGACAAGGTCTGCTTGGATGTGGTGAAGTCTCTTTAAAAGATAATCTTCCAGGGCCAGCAGGTGGCATGGTGATTAAGGGCAGTGGATTATCACATGTCACACTACAGTTCGAGTCTCAGACCTGGCGGCTTGCTTTCTCCCTTTCCCTTTCTCTCTCTTTCTCTCTGTCTCTCTCTAGTTATATTAAAAAATAAGAAGAACAAATGGAATTAAATAAATAAATCTTTTGTAAAAAAAAGATAATCTTCCTGGTAACTAAAAATCCACAAGGAGAGGATTGACGTCAACTGAGTTCCTTTTGTAAATATTTTAATTACAATTCTGGTTAAAGAAATTTCTATTATTTCATAGTGATCTGTGATCCTAGTTCCATCAAGTGTTTTAAGCCTTTGATATTTTTGACAAACTTTCCAAAATTAAATTCAAAAGTAAGACTTTTTCTTGATCTTGAATTGACTTTCAGAATTCCAGTTGAGGCTCCTAAAAAGGCATAAAGGATGTGTTTCTCACCTTGTAAGAGAGAGATTAAATTAACTAAGCTTAGTTGATATGTTAAATTATATGGGAAACATCATAAATTAAAAATGACACTGAGGTAGGAGACAAGGATCCTAAGAATATAGTTAGAGTATAGGCCAAAAATGGAATAAGTTTTTTTTTTTTTTTTTTGAGAGATTTTCACTGTAGGGCGCGTGCGCTCGCCAGACAGACAGAGAGAGACAGAGAGACAGAAAGCGAGAAATCCCCCCCCAGGGGGGATGGTCACGCCGCAATTCCCTCTCCTCCATTCTCCTCTCAGGCTCTTGGGCATGCACGCACACGCGCCCGGCGTGAGTTTTTGAAGCCACCGGGTCCAGGATACGAACCGCGGTCGACTACATGGGAATCCAGCGACATAGCCATTATGCTAACTGCTGGCTCCCAAAAATGGAATAAGTTTTTTTTTTTTTTGAGAGATTTTCACTGTAGGGCGCGTGCGCTCGCCAGACAGACAGAGAGAGACAGAGAGACAGAAAGCGAGAAATCCCCCCCCAGGGGGGATGGTCACGCCGCAATTCCCTCTCCTCCATTCTCCTCTCAGGCTCTTGGGCATGCACGCACACGCGCCCGGCGTGAGTTTTTGAAGCCACCGGGTCCAGGATACGAACCGCGGTCGACTACATGGGAATCCAGCGACATAGCCATTATGCTAACTGCTGGTTCCCAAAAATGGAATAAGTTTTAATATGGAGGCTTTTATCCAGGCTCCACTACATTCCAGGAAGAAAAGATAATGATTTTTATGGCCTAAAGCTTTTACACAAAGAATCCCTGACCTCCATACACACAAAATTAGGAGGACAATAACCAGACCCATCCAGCATGTGTCCCCCACCATGAGGGAAACACAGGCATGAGCCCCACCTGAAAATAAGCTCAGACAAAGCCAACTCTGATCCAGATAAAAACTCCTGTCCCAGCTCCTCTTTGGCAACCCATTTTCCAGGATCTACACCCTGCTTGGGATCTCAGTTCTTTCCTTCCCTCTCTCCCATTTTTTTCTCTTTAGATTTTTGCTATGGGCATGTGCACTCACCTCAGAGTCAAGGGACAGGAAGTGAGAAATCACCTCCCAGGGGAAATGGCCATGCCACAATCCCTTCTCCATTCTCCTCTCAGAATTTTGGGCCCACACGCACACGTACCTGGTATGAGTTTTAAGCCACAGGGTCCAAGACTCAAACCGCATTTGGCCATGTGGGAGTCCAGCAATATAAACATTACTCCATCTGCAGGTCCCTTCCTTTCCTCTCTTAATAAACTCCGTCTGCTATCCCCTCTCAGTGTCTTCGTTTCTAATTCTTTGTGAGTTTGGTACAAGAACCAGTATCCCGCTACAGGTACTGGGCCTGATCACCCCTGCACCACTGTGTCCCTGCATCAATATAAATCTTCTTTGAGTTACATTTCTATGGATTCTTTTAATTTAGCTTTATTTATTTAATTTATTTGATAGAAATAGAGAGAGAGAGAAAGCAAGCTGCCAGGTCCAGGACTTGAACTATGATCAGCCATGTGGGAGTCCAGCACCTTTAACCACCACACCACCTGCCAGCCTCCTTCTATGAATTTTTAAACATATATTTCAGAAATTATATGAAAGTCATAGAACTCTTAATAGTCCTATTACAACACAATCAGTTTTAATTCTAGTTATTATCTTAAATTGTTATATGCAATAAAAATAACTGAATTTCCATGTCAACTGTGTCATTAGTGTAATAAACTCTCATCAGATCTTTAACCACGGCCATTTTAAGTCTTGTTGTCTACAGTTAATTGCTTTATTTTTATACTCTTCTGGAAGCTGTTTGTAAGCAACTATAATCTGAAAAATCTTAAACTGTTCTGCCTTCAAGAGACTCATGGAAAAAATTCTGTTAAGTAAAGGTTTCTACTATCTTTAAGACCATTTTATTGGACTGGGTAAGAATTTCCAAAATTTTAATAAAGAAATGGACTGTTTTATAGTTCTGCTGACCCACATCAAGCAGAACAAAAATTATTAAATAGCAAGGAAATACTTTGGCAGATTTCATGCTAAGTCAGTTAGAATGAAATTGTTACGATACATAATCATGTCAATTATTCATGATAAACTATTTTATGAACAGTACTATGTACATGAACTGGAGAAACAAAATTGGTATTTAAGAGAATATGAATCCAATTTCTGCATTGTACATTGAGCCTGGCTAGTGACCTTATTTTTCCTAAGTCATTAATATTTCTGTTAATAAAAACTGCACCACATGTTTAATCATGGAAGAGATAAAATTATCCAAATTATGGAAAAAAATTTGTGATGACCATTCTAAGATTGCTAAAATGGGTATGACCAATATTTTGTTTGTAAAGCCCATAACACTGAGAAGATGATCAAAACTTCAGGTACATTTCTGCTACCTGATGGGTTATTTGAACATTTACAAAGAGATTGTATTCAACCGCCACTTTTTTTTTTTTTTTTTGAGAGATTTTTGCTATAGGGTGCGTGCACTTGCCAGAAAGAGAGAGAGAGACAGAGAAATAAAAGCAAGAAATCACCCCCCGGGGGATGGCCACACCCCAATCCCTTCTCCTCCATTCTCCTCTAGGGATCTTGCGCATGCACGCACATGATCCCAGTGTGAGTTTAAGCCACCAGGTCCAGGACTCGAACCACGGTCGAATACAGGGGAGTTCAGTGACATAGTCATTACGCAAACTGCTGGTCCTTTCAACTGCCACTTTTAATACATGTTTTCTGATTGTATAGAAGCTTTCCCCTGCAAGATTACTGACACTATAATAGAAATTAAAGATTATTAGAAAACATTTTCCCTCAAGGGCCATTCCTGGAGAAATTTCTAGCAATCAAGTTTCTTGTTTCACTGAACAAGTTGAAAATAGTTAAATAAGATATCACAAATACAATAGCACAGGGCAAAGCTAACTGAATTAACTAGATTGCATTGGGTAAGATGTTGCAAATTGATAACAGTAAGACTCACTACCAATAGATGATAAAAGTTAACCAACCCCTTATAAAACGGTCATTGGAAAGCCTATGTGCCCAATGTACTTCATGTATCTCCTGCTATCCTAAAGTCTCCTATGACTAAATATGGCAAGGTTTTAATGCCTTATGCCAAACTGTATTTTTTTAACTAGGTAAAGGAAGCTTTTCATATCCACTGGCAGAGGACAATCAAACCATTCACTCTATCTGATATCATTACAATCATAAAGATTGTATCTTTAAAACCTAGAGTTTGGATCTTCTGAAAATGATATCAAAGAAAGTCTGCCCTTGAACTCCACTGGAAGGGACTATACCAAGTTCTTCTCACCACCTATACTGCATCAAAACTTTGGAAACAAAGTAAATGGTAGCTAGCAATCTTGGCTTTTGAAAGGTCTTTCAATTTTGATGTCTTTTTTTTTTAAAAAAATTAGGATTGTTTTATTTATCTTTATTTATTAATGTTATTATTTTTAAATTTGATCAGAGAGAGAGAGAAAGTGAGAAAGCAAGCCACCAGGACTTGAACTGTGATTGGCCATGTGGGAGTCCAGCACCTTAACTACCACGCAACCTACTAGCCCCAATTTTTATGTTCTTTAGTGGGTCTCCAGGTCACTATGGCTTGTATTAACAGGCTAATGACACAATTGTATACTTCTTTAAATCAAGTCATTCTGTAGAAAGCCGTGGTCCTTAACTGTCATCACACCCTGAACACAGATTATGACCAACTGGACTTAAATACTGCTGAACTGTCTATAATGCCTAAAGTTTGATTTGTTTGATTTAAACTGGTTTGATTTGTAGAGGCTCCTGTTTAAGAACACACTTCAGTCTTTTGGTATTATGTTTCTGATAATCTTCACATTAGTGTACTCTATTCTCTGAAGTGTTAAATGTTTGTATGTAGCCATCTATTGAGCATTAAATGGTCTCATTCCAACTAGATCACCAAGAACATAAATAATAATTCAACTGTTGGAGCCGGCGAGTGGCACAGTGGTTAAGTTGCTGGACTCCCACATGACCAACTATGGTTCAAGTCTCAGACTTGGTGGCTTGCTTTCTCACTCCCCACCCCTGCCTCTGGTCAAATTAAGAAAGAACAATAACAGGAACCAGAAGATGGAATAATGGATATGGTGCTGGACTCCCATGTAGTCAACTGTAGTTCAAGTCCCAGACCCCAGTGACTTAAAACTCACACCATGAGTGTGTGCATGTGTACCCAAGATCCTGAGAGGAGAATGGAGGAGAAAGAACTGTGGCGTGGCCATCCCCCCAGGGAGGATTTCTCAATTTCTGTCTCTCTTTGTCGCTCTGGAAAGCGCATGTGCCCTGTAACAAAAGTCTCTCCAAAAAAGACATGCAAGGTATGTGTGCATTCATGCCCAAAATCCTGAAAAGAGAATGGAAAAGGGACTGCAGCATGGCCATACCCTGGAGGGCAATTTCTCGTTTTCTGTCTCTCTGTCTTTCAGGTGAATGCACACACTCTACAGCAAAAATCTCTCTAAAACAACAACAACAACAAAACAGTAACAAATTAAAAACAAATTATTCAACAGTTACAATATTGTGACTTGTGAATTCCACATTGAGACCAAATAAGTCTACTTATGATGGCAACAGAGAGTGACACCAATGCCCAAAGTTTTAGTCAGACTATCAAAATTAAGAGGTTGACCAAAAGAGAGGAATTATTAAATTTATTTTAATTTGGTCTGAGGTTATCGCCATACATGAGTCCTTTACATAATAAACTGCAACCTAACTTAGTATACAAACTAACTGAAAGCCTAGCATGGAAGTAGAAAATAGTTGGCAACTCCTAGGCACAGTAGTCAGGTTCTGTGTGTGGAGAGCCAAATCCCACATGGCCAACCAATGTTCAAATTCCAGCCTTGATAACTTCGCATGTGTATCTGATAGAGTAGAGAAATGAAGGAGAGGGATTGCTGTGTAAATCACACCCCACTGGGGACTGGGGGGGGGGTGTTCTTGCTCTCTCTGGCAAGCCCTTTAGCAATTAAAAAAAAAAAATTAACAAATAGCTGATTCTAAGCCAATCACAATCACAAGAGCCAAGCCTCGTCAATCACAGGCAGCCAACTGTTCAAACCGTGTTCAAATAAGGCAAACACTGAATTATAATCAACAGCTGTTTCCATATCTCACTTCTGTTTTCTGTAACTCATTTCCTTTTTTCTATCCATAAATGCTTTCAGACCACATTTCAGCCCCAAAGTTCTCTGAACCTGCCCTGGTTCTGAAAGCTGCCCAATTTCAGAACAGCAATAAAAGCCAATTAAGATCTGAAAAACAAGATTTGTCTTTTAACATGTTTAGGAGATTGAAAATACTTAGTATAGCTGGATAATGGAATATCAGAGAGGATTGGTATGAGTTAAAGTCTAGAGATACAAACAGAACTGAGCAAAGAAAAAAATTTAAAGTTTACTTGAACAATTTTTAAATGAGAAAATATATTCAGAATTCCATGATGGAATATCAGGAACTTTTGCCTGGTGATAGCCACAGCACAAAGGAAGGAAGCTTCCTTATTCTTATCACATTTTTGTTAGTCAATAGGTCAGAAACCTCCCAAGTCATGGAAACATAGACAAAGGCAGAGTTACAGCAGGAAAGGCTGACTTTAGTGTAGGCTATGAAAATCCCTTTTGACCCATGCTTTGCAAAGGACAATGGCAACTATATATATATATATTTTTTTAATTTACTTCCTTTTCTTTTTTCTTTGAATTTACACCAAGGAATGTCCCAGTGACTCCATTTCTTCTCCCTCTGAAAATGCAGTTTTGTCTAGATTCCACAAATCAGATTCAAAGCCAGGCATAGTCATTTCTAGGCTCCAGGATTCCTGACACATAATTTTGGCTATATATACACACACACACACATATATATATACATACATATATATGTATGTATATATACGTATATACATATATATTTTTTTTTTGAGAGAGAGAGAGAGAGTTGCTATAGCGTGTGTGCACTTGCTGGAGAGACAGAGAGTAGGAAATCGATCTCCGGGGGGATGGCTATGCCACAATCCTTTTTTGCTTCAATCTCCTCTAGGAATCTTGGGCACATACACACACGTGCCCTGTGTGAGTTTCAAGCTGCCAGGTCTGGGACTTGAATCATGG
Organism: Tupaia belangeri chinensis; assembly: GCF_000334495.1. NCBI lineage: Eukaryota > Metazoa > Chordata > Mammalia > Scandentia > Tupaiidae > Tupaia > Tupaia belangeri. The sequence goes on along the minus strand of NW_006159521.1, from coordinate 10,116,192 downwards.
TGTACTATGTGGGAGTCCAGCACTTTAATCACAATGTCACCTGCTGGCCTCACTTTCATATTTTTCTAGTTTCCATCATTCTGTCCTGTAGTTGAGACTCCTCTTCCTCTCGCCCTGGGTACTTTCTCAACAGTTGCATGTAAGAAACTCTTTTGAGTATTCTCCCTTCTCCCTCTTGACTCCTTCCTTTTCCTGGTCATTCTTCTCTCTAGTACAAGGAAAGGTCAAGCAAGTGTTCGGTTACCTTACCTTTAGAGTTGGTGCTTCCTAATCTCTGACTAAACCCCTCCTACTACCCATTTATACCTACTTTATAAATTGTTGATATAAATATACTTGATCTTAGCCAAAAGGCCAAGAAGTAGTAAAATTTAATTTCTTTTTTTTTTTTTTGGAGAGGTTTTGGCGATAGGGTGCGTGTGTGCTAGCCAGAAAGTCAGAGATAGAAAGAGATGGAAAGCAAGAAATCATACCCCAGGGGATATGGCCACGCTGCAAACCCTTCTCCTTCATTCTCCTCTTGGGATCTTGGGCACGCACACGCACACACACGTCCAGTGTGAGTTTAAGGCGCCAGGTCCGGGACTCAAACCACGATCAAACATGAGTTCAGTGACATAGCCATTATGCTAACTGCTGGTCCCAAGAAGTAGTATAATGTTTTGATAATTGTGTTTTCTTATCTCAAAATTAATGCCTCCTTCTTATAAAAAATTTTTAAATACAAATAAATCATAAAATATATTGGGAGGTACAGACTGTGGTATAGCAGTAACACAACTGGACTCACATGGGAAAGATCTGGGGTTCATATTTTGAGTTCACCCTGAACATAGAACGCATGCATCCATGATCTGGACAAGCTAAGACTGAGGGTAAATCGTGACATGAAAACACTGTTGAGATGCCTGTTTCTCTGACTTCATCTCTGTCTCGAATGAATGAATGAATGAATAAATAAATTTATTTCATGAAAATAGGGTCAGCCCATAGTCTGTTGGTTACATAAGCTGTATTCGGCATGGCTGACTGCACAGTTCCAATTCCAGACACAGCAAGCATGGAAAATATGCCCAGGCCCATGTATATATAGGCCCCAAATCCCAAAATTAAGAACAGATGGAGGATAAGAAACTGTGGCATGATCATTCCCCATGAGGAGGGCTTTTTAATAATTACTTCTGGGTTCTTTTATTTTTCTTTCTTTCTTTTTAAAGTTTTTGTTATAGGGCGCATGCACTCCCTGGTGAGAGATGTGATGGGAGAGGTGAGGGAGAGAAAGAGAGAAAACACCCCTCCAGGGAGAATGACCATGCCCTAATCCCTTCTCTGTTCTCTTCTCAGGAATTTGGGCACAAACACGCACCTGGCGTGATTTTGCAATCTGCCTGATCCAGGACTCAAACTGTGCAGTTGGCTGTGTGGGATACAGTGGCCTTAACTTCCATGCCACCTGCTGGCTACTTTTTCTTTTTAATTGCCAGAGGTTGTGTACTCATGCCACAATCCCTTCTCCTCCTGTTCTCCATCCTGTTGGGATTTGGGGCATGCAAACACATGGGCACATTTTTTTATGCTGCTCTTAGAGTTATAAAACAAAACAGAGAGTTGATGTTATTTATTATTCCATAAATGAGAGAGACAGCACTCTCAATAGGTCTTAATGCCACAGTCCAATCCGTTTCAGCCAACCCAAGATCAAGGGCATATATCTGCCTGTCATACACAGAGAAGCCTCCATATGTGAACTTGGTACCTTCTCACATGGGTCAGCCCTACAGAGTGTCACATTTTATGACTGTACTACTGCCTAGCCCCCTATAACAATTTTTAATAAGTTATTACTTAGGGCATAATGGTTATGGGAGCTGGATCATACATGGCTGAGTTCAAGTACCAGACCCATTGACTTAGAAAATATACTAAGTGAGGGACCAGCAGATGGATTAATGGTTACATCATTGGACTCCCACGTAGTTAACCACAGTTCAAGTCCTAGATCTACCAGTTTAAAACTCATGCTGGGCACATGTGTGTGTGTTTCCCCAAATCCCAAGAGGAAAATGGAGAAGGGACTGCAGGTGGCCATCCCCCAAGGAAGTAATTTTTTTTGTTTTCTGTCTCTCTGGCGAGCACATACACCTTATAGCAAAAATCTCTCTCTAAAAATAAAAAATAAATAATAAATAATTACAACTAGGTGGGCCAGCAGGTGGGCATAATGGTTAAGGTGCTAGACTCACAAATGTCTGACTGTGGTTTGAGTACTGGACTTGGCAGATTGAAACACACCAGGTATGTGTGCATGCATGCACAAAATCCTACGAGGAGAATGAAGGAGAAGGAATTGCAGTGTGGTCATTCCGCCTAAGGAGTAATTTCTCACTTTCACTCTCTCTGTTTTGGTGTCTCCAGTGAGTACACACACCCTATAGCAAAAATCTCTCTTAAAAAAAAAAAAAACTAGGAGAGCCAGCAGGTGGAGTGGTAGTTAAAGCACTGGACTTCCATATGACCAACTGCAGTTTGAGTACTGCACTGGACTTCCATATGGCCAACTGCAGTTCAAGTCCTGGACCTAGCAGCTTGAAAATCACGAATAAATAAATAAATAGGCAGTACACTGAGCTATATAGAGACAGAATCGGGGCAAGTGAAAGCTGGACGGGCACTGGGAAACTGTGGCTTGTGGAAGAAAGATAACTAAACATGGGCAAAGGAGATCCTAAGAAGCCCAGTAAAATGTCATCATATGTATTCTTTGTGCAAATTTGCTGGGAGGAGCACAAGAAGAAGCACCTCCTGGATGCTTTAGTCAACTTTTCAGAATTTTCTAAGAAATGCTCAGAGAAGTGAAAGACCATGTCTGCTAAAGAGAAAGGATAGTTTGAAGACATGGCAAAGGCAGACAAGCCCTTTATGAAACAGAAATGAAAACCTATATCCCTCCTAAAGGGAAAACAAAAAAGAATTCCAGGGATCCCAATGTACCCAAGGAGTTTCTTTCCATCTTTTTCTTGTTCTGTTCTAAACACTGACCAAAAATCAAAGGAGAACATTCTGGCCTATCCATTGGTGATGTTGCAAAGAAACTGAGAGAGATACAGAATAACACTGCTGCAGATGATAAACAGTCTTATGAGAAGAAGGCTGCTAAGCTTTAGGAAAAATAGGAAAAGGATATTGCTGCATACTGAGCTAAAGGAAAGCCTGATGACGCAAAAAAGGGAGTTGTCAAGGCTGAAAAGAGCAAGTAAAAGGAGGAGGAGGAAGATGAAGAAGATGAGGAAAAAGAGGAAGACAAAGAAGATGAAGATGATGATGATGAATAAATTGTTTCTAGCACAGTTTTTTTTCCCCTTGTCTGTAAAGAATTTAATCCCCCTGTGTACACAACTCACTCCTTTTTTTTTTTTTGGAGAGATTTTTTCACTGTAGGGCACGTGCACTCGCCAGACAGACAGAGAGAGACATAGAGACAGAAAGTGAGAAATCACCCCCCAGGGGGGATGGTCACGCCGCAATCCCTTCTCCTCCATTCTCCTCTCAGGATCTTGGGCACGCACTCATACGCGCCCGGCGTGAGTTTTAAGCCACTGGGTCCGGGACACGAACCGCGGTCGACTACGTGGGAGTCCAGCGACATAGCCATTATGCTAACTGCTGGTTCCCCACAACTCACTCCTTTTAAAGAAAAAAAATTGACATGTAAGGCTGTGTAATATTTGTTTTTAATCTGTACAGTGTCTTTTTTTGTATAGCTAATACACTGCCACATTACTGTCTTTAGATAGCCCTGTCCTGGTAGTATTTTCAATAGGCACTAACCTAGCCTGGTCCAGTATGGGGGCTGTAAATTGGCATGGAAATTTAAAGTAGGTTCTTGTTGGTGCACAGCACAAATTAGTTATAGATGGGGATGGTAGTTTTTTCATCTTCAGTTGTCTCTGATGGAGCTTATACAAAATAATTGTTGTTCTGTTAATTGAATACCACTCTGTAATTTAAATAAATAAATGTTTAAAAAAAACCCACAACATACATAGCACATGTACTCAACATTCCCAAAAAGAAGAGAGATGGAGAAGAGATTGCGGCATGACCATTACCCGTAAGGAGTACATTCTCCTTCTTCCATGCTCTCTCTCTCTGACAAGGGCACACATGCTCTGGCAAATTATAAATAATTAAGTAAATCACCATTTAGTGTTTCCATTAAACACCATTATGTATTAATATACTTAATGCCACTGAACTGTCCGTTTAAAAATTGTAAACATTATGTAAGATATATATTTCATATATATTATATATACATATATACATTTAGCTTTTTGTCATGGAGTGTGTGTACTTACCAGAGAAAGACAGAGAGAGAAAAAGAGAGGGAAAGTGAGAAATCACCCCCATCCCCAAGAGGACAGTGCCGTACCACAATGCCATCTCTTCCATTCTCTTGGGATTCTGGTCATGCATGCACATGTGCAAGATTTTTTCTTTTTTAACTTTTTTTTTTTTTGAGAAGTTTTTGCTATAGGGCACGTGTGTTCACCAGAAAGACAGAGAGAGACAGAGAGATAGAAAGCAAAAAATCACCCCCCGGGGGGATGGCCATGCCGCAATCACTTCTCCTCCGTTATCCTCTCGGGATCTTGGGCACACACGCACGCACATGCACCCAGCGTGAGTTTAAGTCACCGGGGCAGGGACTCAAACCACGTTCAACTACATGAGAGTCCAGCAACATAGCCATTATACCAACTGCTGGTCCCTTCTTTTCTTTTTTTAAAAAAAATATTTAATTTATTTATCATTATCACTATTATTTTTTTTATTTTGACCAGAGAGAGTGTGATAGGGAAAGTGAGAAAGCAAGCTGCCAGGTCCAAGATTCAAACTGTGGTCACCCACAAGGGAGTCCAGCACCTTAACCACCACACCACTTGCTGGCCCCCATGTGCAGTATTTCAAGCCACTGGGTCCAGGACTCCAAACATGGTCAGCCAAGTGGGAAGTCAGCATCTTAACCACCTGCTGACCCTATGTTATGCATATTTTACTATAAATTTTTTGCCCTTTTTATCATCTATTAAGAAAAAAAACAATACAGGTCTCTTACCAGTGCCAACCTTCTCACTGATCCCAAGCTGGCACCTGCCTACGCTGCACTTCAGAATTGTGGCTACTACCTCATTTTCCTCATTCCTGGCTCAATCCTATGGTTCAGCCTCCGGCTACATCAGTACCAGAGAGGTGAGGGTGTCAGCGGAACATAGCTGCTGAGGGGAGAGGTGATATCACTCACCACCTCTGTAGCCTGCAGGTACCTGGGCCACAGACACTGCTTATGAACCGATCCTGCAAAGAAAAGAATCGGGTAGGACTTTTAGGTCCTAGAGACAGAAGGGAGTGAGCAGGAACTTCTAGTTTGTATGTTTTCTATTTGCATAAGTAGAGAAGAGCCAACACCTGAAGCTGATGAGGCTCTGGAGGATTTCGTCCTCCCCAACAAATTCCCACTCTGAAGAAGAAAAATGAGAGAGATTCTCCTCTAAAACTCCAAGCCATAGACTACCACCGTGGATTCCAGAAATTTCATCCATTGAAGAACAAGAAAATTGGCACTTCAAAGAACCAAAGAAGAATCTTCCATTCTCTTATTTATGAAATACAGACCTGATCACTCATCTAGCATGTAGGCTCATATATATTTTTTTCAACAAATGAGGCTATACTATACATAAAGCTTTCTAAAGTTTTTCATATAACTATATCTACGACATTTTACCATGTCTATAGGCATAGGAATACATAGGACTATAAAATGGTCCCCTAGAATTTAATAATCTATATTAGCCATAATTTACATAAACAACTTCAAATTGATAAGCATTTTGATATTTTTTTCCTATATTAAATAAAAATGATAACAGGTTAGAGGTTTGGAACAAGTTTCATCACTAGACCCTAACAACCAGACTGAAAATCAAAATGAAATCACTCATACTAAAGTTTCAAACACCAAATCAAAACTAAATTGTTACCTGACCTTTGATGAAATGAGGAAAGACAGTCAAAGTTTCCAAATAGTCCATTCCAATCAGCATGTTAATTAAATTCCTTCTGCCTTTAATACTTACAACAAAAAGTTACCTGATGTTAACTAATGAGCTGTTATTCTATTGTTCTGTATTTTACCTGCCTTACAAGGAAAGAAACTTTGAAATGAGGCTATCTGCTTTTTTACTTTGTTTCTGAATTCTTTTTTTTTTTTTGGAGAGGTTTTTGCTATAGGGCATGTGAAATCACCCTCCAGAGAGAGAAAGCGAGAGAGACAGAGACAGAAAGCGAGAAATCACCCCCCAGTGGGGATGGTCACACCGCAATCCCTTCTCCTCCATTCTCCTCTTGGGATCTTGGGCACGCACGCACACGCGCCCAGCGTGAGATTTAAGCCACCGGGTCCGAGACGCGAACCGCGGTCGACTACGTGGGAGTCCAGCAACATAGCCATTACGCTAACTGCTGGTCCCCTGTTTCTGAATTCTTCAGCCTTTCTGTATCTATAAAACCAACTTCTTCTATTCAGCTCATCAGAACACTTATTTCATTTTATGTACTATAATGTTGCCCAATCAGAAAACTGCAAATTAAGCCAATTAAGATATTTAAACTAAATTTGTTGTAATTTTACCTTACATATATAACAACATTACTAGTGCATCTCTAACTTTCTGTATTTGTGCAAGAATATCTGTTGGATAAGTTTCTAGAAGCAAATGTTTGGATCAAAAGGAGAGCGTATTTTAAAATGTTATCAATATTGTCAAATGACTCTCCAAGAAGTTTGTACCAATTCATTCTACCACCAGGGGTGTGTTAGAGAGCTTGCTTATCTATATTCTTGACTATTTTATGTTTAATTTTTTCCATTTTACCTTATTTTTTTAGAGGTTTTTGCCTTAGAGTGCATGTACTCACTGGAGAGAGAAAGACAGTGAGACTGAGAGAAATCACCCCCATCCCCAGAGGAATGGCTTCACCACAATCCCTTCCCCATTCTCCTCCTGGGATCTTGGGCATGCACACACACACGCCTGGCATGATTTTCAAGCCACTGGGTCCAGAACTAGAACAGTGGTCAACCAAGTGGGAGTCCAGCAATGTAGTCACTATGCCATCTGCTGGCCCACCTTTTTTTTCCTTAATTGCCAGAGGCTGCATGCACTTGCCAGGGAGAGAAAGCACTCACAATTGTGTGAGGTCATGCCACAATCCGTTTTCCTCCATTCCTCCATCCCGTCATGATTTTAGACATCATATAGTCTAACGCTCAGCACGTTTTTGTTTTTCCCCCCCCCCTTAATTCCCTCTCCACCCCCACCCCCATTTCCCACCCTGCTCCCAAACTATTTCTGCTGTAAACAGTAGCTGTCCATATTTTTATCCCTTCCAATCTTTCATTTTCTGCCATCGGGTGCATACATTCATTACATATTAAGTGGAGACATACAATGCCTCTCTTTCATAGTCTGGCTTGCTTCACTTAGGATTAAATCTTGTTTTTCTTTTCTTTTCTTTTCTTTCTTTCTTCATTTCTTCTTTCTTTTTTTTTTTTTTTTTTAAATTGAGAGGCTTTTTGCCATAGGGCACGTGCGCTCACCAGCAAGAGAGAGACAAAGAGACAGAAAGCGAGAAATCACCCCCCGGGGGGATGGTCACATCGCAATCCCTTCTCCTCCTTTCTCCCCCTTTCTCCTCTCGAGATCTTGGGCAAGCACACACACACACACCCAGCATGAGTTTAAGCCACTGGGTCTGGGACTCAAACCGCAGGTGACTACGTGGGAGTCTAGCAACATAGCCATTACACTAACTGCTGGTCCCAGGATTAAATCTTCCATACTCATCTACTTTCTATCAAATGCCAAGGTCTCATTGTTTTTTATGACTGAGTAGTATTCCATAGTATGTGCCATACTTTTCCAATCCATTTATCTGTTCTTGGATATTTAGATTGATTCTATGTTTTAGCAATTGTGAGCAATGCTGCAATGAATTCAAGTGTTTTTCTGACAGCATGTTTTCCTGTGTTTTGGGTAGATACCCAATAGTGGAAATGATGGATTGTATGATAATTCTACTTGTAAGTATTTAAGGAACCTCTATGTTCTCCACAGTGGCTGTACTAATTTATATTCCCACCAATAATGTAGAATGTAGGGGAGTTCAGTTTTCACCACAGTCTTGTCATCACTTTTTTCTTTTTTTTTTTTTTTTTTTTTTGAGTTTATTGCCCTAGGGTGTGTGCACTCACTGAAGAGAGAGAGACACACACAGACAGTGAGAGGAAAAGTGAGAAATCACCTCCCGGGAGGATGGCCATGTTGCAATACCTTTTTCTCCATTTTCCTCTTGGGATCTTGGGCACGCATGCACATGTGCCTGATGTGATTTTCAAGCCACCAGCCCTGGGCCTTGAATGGCAGTTGGCCATGTGGGAATCCAGTGATGTAACTGCTACACCATCTGCTGTCCCCTTTTTCTTTATTTTTTAAATCTTAGCCGTTCTAACTGGAGTTAGATGGTATTCACTGTGGTTTTAATCTGAATTGTTGAGCATTTTTTTAATATGTTTTTTTGGGGTTTGTAAGTCTTCCTTGGAGAGTTGTCTGTTCAGTTCATTGGCCCATCTTTCAGTTGCATTCATTATTTTTTTGTGAGTAAGCTGCTTGAGTTCCCTATATATTTTGGTTATCAGTCCCTTCTCTAAGGGAGAATTTATAAATATATTCTCCCATTCAGAGACTTGTCTTGTCATTCTAATTAATACTTCTTTTGCTATACAGAAGCTTTCTCACCTGATGTAATCCCATTTGTCTATGTTTAAAATTATTGCCTGTGCTTTGGGAGTCTTAAGAAGTCCTTGCCTACTTCCACGGCTCAAGAGTTTCTCCTATGTTTCCCACCAGTAGTTTTATAGTTTAAGGTTTTACTTTCAGATCTTTGATCTATTTTGAGTTGATTTTTGTTAATGGTAAGAGACAGGGATTCAGATTCACTTTTTCTTCAGGTGGATACCCAGTTTTCCCAGCACCACTTGCTGAAAAGATTTTCTTTTCCCCACTGGATTGTCATGTGCCCTCTGTCAAAAATCAGTTGGCTGTATGTTTTGGGGTTTATTTCTGGGGTCTCTATTCTGTTTCATTGGCCTACATGCTTGTTTTTGTTCCAGTATCATGCTGTTTAGATTGTCACTGCTTTGTAATATATTTCAAAGTCAGGGAATGAGATTCTTCCTACTCCCCTCTTTTTGCATAGTATTGCTTTGACAATATGGGGGTCTTTTATGATTCCAGACAAATTCTGTTTTCCTATATCTATGAAGAATATATCTGGTAATCTGATTGGGATTGCATTACATTTGTAGTTTAATTTGGATAAAAATGGCAATTTGATAATATTAATTCTTCCAACTAAGGAATAGGGGATGTCCTTCCACTTTTTGGTGTCATTTTCCATTTCTTTTTTTAGTTTTTCATAGTTTTTCTTGTAGAGATCTTTGACTTCTTTGGTTAGGTTTGTTCTTAATTATCTTATACTTTTTATGACTATTATAAAAGGGATTTTTTCCCTTTCATTTCTACCTCAGTCTGCTCATTGTTGGTGCACAGAAATGCTATAGATATTTGTATGTTGATTTTTTTTCTATCCTGCTACTTTACTGTTTTCATTGATCACTTCTAGGAGTTGTTTTGTGGATTTTTCTGGGTTTTCTATGTTTATAATCATGTCACCTGCAAACAGAGATATTTTCACTTCTTCTTTCCCTGTTTGAATGCCTTTTATTATATTCTCTTGTCTGATTGCATTGGCTAGAACTTCTGGTACTATACTGATGAGGAGCAGAAAGAGTGGGCAGTCTTGTCTTGTTTCAGTTCTTAGTGAAAAATCTTTCAGCATTTCCCTGTGCAGTATGATGTTAGCTATGGGCTTTTCATATTTGGCTTTTATTATGTTGTGAAATGTCCCTTTCTATGTCTATTTTCCTAAGAGTATTAATCATGAAAGGATGCTGTATTTTATCAAATGCTTTTTCCACATCAGGTGATCTGATTGTATGGTTTTTATCCTTCTGATGCCTTACATTTATGGTTTTATGTATGCTTAACCATCCTTGCATCCCTGGTCATGGTGTATCATCTTTTTATGTGTTGCTGGATACAATTTGCTAGTATCTTGTTAAGAATTTTTACACCTATATTCATAAGATATATTGGTCTGTAACTTTCTTTTTTTGTTTGTCCCTGTCTGTTTTAGGAATGAGGGTGATGGAGGCTTCATAGAATGCATTTGGGAGGATTCTTTCCTTTTGGATCTTTAGAAATAGTTGAATAGAATAGGGGTTAACTCTAAAAGTTTGTAGAATTCAGGAACCAGCAGATAGTGTAGCAGTTACATTGCTAGACTCCTACATGGCTGACCATGGTGGTTTGAGTGGTTTGAGTCTCAGATCCAGCAGCTTGAAAATTGTGCTGGGCACATGTGCATATGTTCCCAAGATCCTGGGAGGAGAATGGAGGAGAAAGGATTGTGGTGTGGTTATCCTCCAGGGGTGGAGGTGATTTCTCACTTTCCCTCTTACTGTGTTTGTCTATCTTTCTCTCTCTAGTGAGTACATATCCTGTAAAGCAAAAACCTTTCAGAAATAAATAAATAAATAAAGTTTTGTAGGATTCAGATGTGAAGTCATCAGGATCTGAGCTTTTCTTTGTAGAAAGGCTATTTATCACTGATTCAGTCTCATTGCTTGTTAACTATATCCAGCATCTTCTCTGACCACAATGGAATTAAATTGGAAAAGAACTACAAATAAAAATTTCAAAATTGCACAAACACACGGAAACTGAACAACCTATTCCTGAATGATTTCACAACCACTGAAGAAATTAAGTCAGAAATCAAGAAATTAACTGAAACCAATGATAATGAACACATTAGCTTTTATAACCTATGGGACACAGAAAACACAGTCATGGGGGGGGGAATTCATAGCAATTAGTGCTCACAAGAAAAAAAACTGGAAAGTGGCTAATAAGACAATCTATTAACACACCTCATTGGAACTGGAAAAATAATTGCAAGAAAAAAAATACCAAGAGAAGAAAAATAATAAAGATCCAAGCAAAATCAAAACAGCATAGTATTAGCACAAAAACGGACATGTGAATCAATGGAACAGAATAGATACCCCAAAAATAAATCCCAAAACATGCAGTCAACTGATCTTTTTTTTTAAATTTTATTTATTCATTCCTTTATTTTAATTTGACCAGGGAGAGACAGAGAGAGAGAGAGAGAGAGAAAGTGGGAAAGCAAGCTACCAGGTCCGGGATTTGAACCGTGGTTGGCCATATGGGAGTATCCAGCACCTTAACCACCACACCACCTGCTGGTCCCCAGCCAAACTATCTTTGACAAAGGGTACCAGTCAATTCAGTAGGAAAAGGAAAATATCTTTAACAAATGGTGCTGGAGAAACTGTATCCACCTGCAGAAAGATGAACATGGACCTCTAACTCTCACCATTAACAAAAATCAACTCAAAGTGGATCAAAGGTCTAAACCTAAGACCTCAAACTATAAAACTACTGGTAGAAAACACTGGGGAAACTCTGGGAAACATTGTGGTAGGCAAAGACTTTTTAAATAAGACCTCCAAAGCACACACAGTAATTCCAAAATAGATAAGTGGGATTACATCATATTAAGAAGTTTCTGCACAGCAAAAGACACTGTAATTAGTGTGAGTCAACAACTCTCAGAATGGGAGAATATTTTTGTAAACTATGCCTCACATAAAGGGACTAATAACCATAAAACACAGGAAATTCAAGCTACTTATCCAGAAAAAAATGATCAACCCAATTAAAAGATGAGAGAATAAGCTGAACAAACAATTCTCTAAGGAAGACATACACAGAGCCAAAAGCATATGAAAAAATGCTTAACATCCTTCACTATAAGGGAGATGCAAATCAAAACTATGAGATATCACCCAACCCCAGTCAGAAAGGTGAAGATTAAAAAAACTAAAAATCATCAGTGCTGGTGGGACTGTGGTGAACAGGGAACTCTCCTTCACTGTTCATGGGAATGTAAATTGGTCCAGACACTATGGAGAACAATATGGAAGTTCCTCAAAGATCTGCAAATAGAACTACCATATGATCCACTACCATAATCCACTACTAGATGTTTACCCAAAGGATAGAACACTCATAGTGCTTGTACATCTATGTGTACTGTGGCATTATTCACAACTGATGAGACATGGAACCAACCCAAATGTTCATGAACAGATAAATGGATTGAAAAAGTGTGGCACATATATTCTATGGAATACTACTCAGCCATTAAAAAAAAAAAAGATCCTGGCATTTGATAGAAAGTGGGTAAATTTGGAAGACTTACTGTTGAGTGAAGCAAGCCAAGCTGTGAGAGAGAGAGACACTGTATTTGTTCATTAATACATACCGACTATCCACACTCTATGTTGGAAACTGAAATATAAGGATATAGAAGCATGGAAAATGGTCATGGATATTATAGATAGTGTGGGAAGAGATTGGGAGAAGGGGAGAGTGTGAGGAAAGAGATTAAGAAGAGAAAAAAGAGGTAAGATATTTATGAGACACAGAAATGGATTGTTGTCTGTTGAGGATAATGTGTATAGTATCCTCAACTGGACTGGTATGATATGTGTTCATATTGGGTAAATTCACTTTACAAGCTAAGTAATACATTGTGATTAAATATATAAAATGAATTAAAAAGAAAAAACTTACAATGCCAGCAGGTGGCATGATAGTTAAGGATGCTGGACTCCTACATGGCCAACTGCGGTTAGAGTCCCAGACCTGAAGGCTTGCTTTCTCACTTTCCTTTTCTTTCTCACTCTTTCTCATTCTGTCCCTCTCTGGTCAGATTTAAATAAATAAATAAAGTTAAATAAAATAATTATTTTTTAAAAACACAGATAAATCTAATCAACGATGGAGCAGGAGTACTACAACAAACATTACTAGGAGTATTACCACAGGCATTACAGAAACACAAAAGATCATCAGAGGATACTATGAATGATTATATGCCAACAAACAAAAAAATCTTGGATGAGATGAACAAATTTCTGGACACATACTGGGTTGTCTGATAACTTATGACAAACTTTTTCTGTTTTTCTATGCAAATATGTGTCATAACTTTTCCAACAATCCAATATGCTCGTCCAAGATTGAATCAGGAAGCCCAGTATGTTTCTCTTTTTCTTTTTCTTTTTTTTTTTTTTTGGAGGGGGAGGATTTTTTTAATTTACATTT
>NW_006159521.1:10098070-10102790 GCF_000334495.1 Tupaia belangeri chinensis | reverse complement strand
TTTTATACATTCAATCACATTATTTAGCTTACAAAGTGAGTATTTCAACACGTGAACATTTCTCCCTAGTCCAGTTGATAAAACTATAAAATATCTTCAACAGATAATACCACATTTCTTTGTCCCATTAATGTTTTACCTCTCTATTTTTCTTCTAAATGTCCTTCCTGAGACCCTGCTTTTTCACACACACTATATCCAGTATTTACATCCATTTCCTGTGTTTCTATATCCTTTAGTCAATCAGTTTCAGTCATAGAGGGTGACACTCGGTATACATTAAGTAGGGACATACAATGTCTCTCCTTCATAGCCTGGCTTGCTTCACTCAGCAGTAAATCTTCCATATTCTTCCACTTTCTGTCAAAAGTCAGGGTTTCATTGTTGTTTGTTTGTTTGTTTGTTTATGGCTGAATAGTATTCCATAGAGTATATTTTTCAAACTACCAATACCAGGACTCAACCAGTCAGTCATCTGAGATCCAGTTTTCTTAACTGGTGGGCTACAGGCCTCTCAACTTTATCCTTAAATATATATCTAGTTCTAACCAATGAATGTTATTAATATTTCTGTTGGGAGATGAACCTTATTTCACCAAAGTTTAATTACATTTTTCCAATAAAATAATGATTCAAGTTGAAGACATATCACTCTGAAATTGGAAGACCTTACCACTTAAGGCTCCACAGTGGCTTACTCAGGTAAACTCCAAGTTAACTAGTCTTTACTTTGTTCACCCATTGGGGGTGCAGTTTTTTTAAATGTTGGGAGATGACCATTCTAACTACTGTTGAACATCTCTGTTTTGGGAAGGTATAACAAGAAAATAACAAAGGATATATGAAAAAAAGAGAAAAAATATTTATGTATATATATATATATATGTGTGTGTGTGTGTGTGTATAGTTCTGTTTCCAAAATGCATTTCTTTAATTATCAGTGAAGTTGAATAACTTCTAATATTTTTATTATCCATTTGCATTTTTTCTTTTTAATTTTGCCAGAGTCATGTGTGCTCACCAGAGAAAGATAGCCAGAAGAGAGAGAGTCATTGAGAATGCATCCCTCATGAGGAATGGTCGCACCACAATTCTTTCTCTATTTCTCCTTCCTTTCAGGATTTTGGGCACACAAGTATACGTGCCCAGTGTGTTTCTCAAGCTGCTGGACCCAGGACTCAAACGACAGAGTTGGTTACATGAGATCTAGTCACCTTAACCACCACGCTATAGACACAACCCTCTGCTCATCCCTGCCATTTCACAACCCTCTGCTTATGTTTCTATTGGGTGGTTGGTCTTTTTCTTGTTTATTTGTTTTAATTTTCTGTGTATTAAAGAAATTAGACCTTTTCCTATTATTTACTCTGATAATTTTTAAAGTCTTTTTTCTAATTTGATTTTTTTCCTAATGAAAATGTTAAATTTAAATGTTTTTACCTAATGGTTTTGGTTTTATGTGGTACTGAGAATGGCATTTCTTACTCCAAGAACAAAATTCACTGTATTTTCATCAAGTGTTCTATGGTATTTTTCTGTTATATGGGGCACTATAACCTAGTCAAACAGTCCTCTATTCTTAGACTTTCATGTTTCTAGTTTTCTGAAAGCTATGTCCTCTTGTTTTGTCCTGGACTCCCTGAGAAACTGAACAACTATGGGCAGATGTCTTTGCTATAGAGTCTCTTCATGAAGATGTAGGTTCCTCTTCTCTGTTTTTAATAATCTCAAATATTTAAACCATATTTCATTTTTAGATAATTTTTGTTACCATAGTCTCAAATTCACCCTGCCATTTCATATGTGCATTAAAGTACCAGTACCCAAAATTGGCATGATACTTTACGCGTGTGACCAAGTCTAAGTTTAGCAGAAGGATATTTTCCTAGTTCTGAGATGTCATAGACCTATTAATATATTTCACTATCATGGTTAGCTTTTCAAAAACAGCCACACTATACTGCTGACTCATACTGAGCTGGTGGCCCCAGAATATTAAATTAATAAAACTAGCAATAAGGTGTAATATGGTAGATTCTGAGGGGAAAAAAGCTCAGGAAAATTATGAAATTTTGGAACACTGGATTGAAAGATGAAACTTACCAGGAAGACCATTGAAAGTTTTCCATTTATGTTAAATTTTTTTTTAAATTAAGTATAAGTTTGGGATAAATTCACTTAACACTTCAATATTGAACATTGAAACATTTCAGAATACTGTAAATTTAGTAATAATGGGAAATGGCTGTCAAAAATGTAATATATATATTGGATTATTGGAAAAGTCATGACTCATTTTTGCATAGGAAAAATATGTAGTTTTTGCTACAGGGAGTGTGTGCCACCAGAGAGCAAGAGAGAGAAATCATCCCCCAGGGGGATGGCCATGCCATAATTCCTTCTTTTCTATTCTCTTCCTGAGATTTTGAGCATGTATGCACATGAGCCTGGCATGTTTTTGAAGCTACCTGGTCCAATACTTGAACTGCACAGCTGGCCATGTAGGATCCAGTGCCTTAACTGCCACACCACCTACTGGCCCCAAATGTGTATTGTGACAGGAAAAAAAATTGACAATTAACTGTTCCACAGTCTCTCATCACCCTCCTTTAGTCAAGGAGTTTTTTCTTAGCAAGGTCAGTTTAATGACCTTGTTAAGAGATTGGAGAATTGGGTAAGAAGAAGACAGTTTGATTGACCTCTTGGAAAATTTGGAAACTTATGCATTAAAGACCCTAAAGATGAGAGGAGTTACTAAGACAGGCAAAAGCCCACAATCACTGGCTAAGAGGGCAAGTTTGGGAAGTTTATAAAGGAAGAAAAGTAGAGTGAGAAATTAGATTAGCTGTGGCGAGGGAGGCTTTTTGGATGTGGATAGAGATTTATGAGAAAATGTGGCCATAGGTTAGGAATGCTGTCACTTTGCATGTGTTCTATCAGACCCAAGTAAAATCAATTAATTTCCAATCATTTTTGTATGTCTGAAATGTGTGTCTTTAGTTGGAACTCTGACCTACAGAGAAGCCACAGAAAATCTCAACTACATACAAGTTACAAAATCTCATGTTCCATCAACAAAACTATAGTGTTCACCACAATAAAGATGACAATCATGCCATTTGGTCAGACAATATCTACATTGTTATCTTTGGCCCTAGATGCTGGATATTTACATGGTGTATCAGATTTCCAGGGATGCCAAAATGAACTACTGCAGACTGGATGACTTTAATAAGAGTTTATTTACCCCATTCTTTTTTAAAATAATAATTATTAGTAGTAGTAGTTTTAAAAATTTACTATAAGGCACATGCACTCCTGAAAGAGAGAGATACACATACACACACACAGCTAGCAAGTGAGCGAGTAAGAGAGACAGAAAATGAGAAAGTAAGCTACCAGGTTCAAACCTCGAACTATGTTCGGCCATGTGGGGAGTCCAACACCTTAACCATCATGCAACCTGCTGGCCTCAATTACCCCCTATTCTTAAAGTTTAACTATAAGATTAAGGTGTTGGTAAAGTTGGTTTCTTCTGAGGCATGTCTCTTTGGCTTGTTGATGGCCATCTTCTCCCTAAGCCTCTATATGGTTCCTTATCTGGGTATATCTGTGTCTTTAATCTCTTTTTCTTTTTCTTTCTCTTTCTTTCTTCCTTTTTTTTTTAAATAAGGACTCTAGTCAAACTGGACTACCATTCTGATCTCATTTAATTTAATTACCTCTTTAAAGATCCTATATTCAAAAACAGTCATGTTCTTAGGTACTGGGGTTAGGATTTCAACCTGTGAATCGGGGAAGGGGACATAATCAGGCCCATAACACTAACGATTACTGATAAATCCTATCTTTATTCTCATTTTTAGATCCCTTTGAGTTTTTTGCTGATCTTTCAAGACTCTTATCTAAGTTTATAATCTTTAAACAACTAGAATTGTCTCGATTTCTTCATAAAATTGTTGTTAAAAGTAATAAATGAACCTGACTGATGCACATTATTTCTATTTCACTCAGATTATTTAGAATTTGGTAATTATTGGGTCATCAGAAAATTCATGATGTATTTATTCTATGCATTTTTGCATTTGTGAAAATGGTAGCCTATGAGTTGGTCCTTTGGAAATAAGATATCAACACACACGAAATGAAACAATTTCCTTATCTGCAAAAAAAAGGGCAACTGGACCAGATGATCTCTAAGGTTTTTCTAGTTCTAAAACCCTACAATTCTGGTTCAAGGACAATAAAAGCATCATATGCTGTTAAATATAATTTCAAAGGATTGTATATGTGTTATAATGGACATTCCGGAAAGGCAGAGACTCAGAAAAGGTTTCTCTAAGATTTAAATGGACATTATAAAATATCTTTGAGGAAAGTCCTTCAGATCCAATTGCTAACCCAGAGTTAGGCCTCTAGATTCATAATTACTCATACTGATGGCAATTCACATTCCCAGCTTCAAATTGTTTGGATAACCAGCATCTTCTTTCATAGTTGTATATGCTTCAGAAATGACCCAGGAGAATTGACCATATATCTTAATGCCCTGTTGTAGATTCAAAATCTTTGCACAACTACATGGAAAAAATCCATTGTATTTCACATTTCTTTAGTTTACATTTTATTTTACAGTGTGTTGCAGAAATAATAACATTAAACAGCATTAACCAATTGTTCATGTATTTAATCAGAAAGAATAGATAGCAAACTTCAGCAG
>NW_006159521.1:10095275-10097904 GCF_000334495.1 Tupaia belangeri chinensis | reverse complement strand
AGGACACAGATAAAGAACTGATTTTGACAGTGTTTTACACATTATATTTATTCATGCTCCCCAAGCTCATGTGGAAATCTATTCATATACTTTCAACAAGCCAGGATTACACAGTAGATCTGCCAATCCCTAAAATTAGTTTTTAAAAATACTTTGTACAAGTCATAAAACATGGCTCATCTCTTTGAAAGTTATAGACAGGCTAATATTTTACTTTCCTTAAAAAAATGATAAGGGCCAACTATCAAGCAAAAGTTGTGGAAATATACCAGTATTACCTAGAGGTTGCTCTCTGTGGTGAATTATTATACTTAGAAAGACTTTCATATACTGCTGAGGCTCATTTCTGACATCAAGTTGAAATCACTTTAACATGAATAATTTTTAAATAAAACATCTTTTGAAAGTGGGAAAGAGCCATATTGAATTTTATCTAGTTATTAAATTCAAAAAGTGCCTTGTATTGAGAAAGTGGATATTGTGCCCAGCATTATTAACATATTCTATTTAGAAAAATGATATTGTTACTCATATGAAAACAGATGTTGTCTAGATAAAATTAAATGTCTTCACAGGTCTCAAATATATGTATGTGAAATTACAGAAATCAATTATAGTTCAGGCAAGGACTGAACCCTGCTGTAAAGGGAGTGTCTAGATTATTGACTATAGCATAATAAACCACTGCAAAATTTAATTGCTTAAAATAAAGGTGAACAAGGTTTTTCTGTAAAATCCCAGATAGTAGGTATGTTTGGACTCTGTGGGCCCTATAATCCCTGTCTCAACTACTCAGTTCAGTGTTGTACTTAGGAGCAACCATAGACAAGGTATAACAAATAGTGCAGCTATGTTCCGATAAACCTTTATTTACAAAAAGAGCCAGGGGGACAGATTAGACTATAGTTTGTTAACTCCTAGTTTATTAAGATTCCCAAGTCTATGGATGGTATTTGTGGCAGGACTCCGACAGGATGGCGTATCTCTGCTCTTCATAGATGGGTGGGTTGATCTATGTGTTTGCAGTCAGGAGTTGGGGGTAAGTTGGCTGGGGGCTGACTGGTCCTGAATGGTCTCACTCAGATATCTGATAGTTGACTATGGTTGTTGGTCAAGTGCCTCAATTTGCCCTTTTCCACATGGTCTCTGTAGTAGATTAACTCAGGGTTTCTCACATAGTATCTGGATTCCAGAGGGATGAAATAGAAGTTTCAAGACTTCTTTGAGGCCTCAGCTGGGAAGTCACACAATGCTACTTTATATTCTATTGGTCAAAGTCACAAGAAACAAGGAAACAGACTATATCTCTTGATGGAGAGAGATCAAAGAATGTGTGGTCATTTAAAAGCCACTACAGAAGGGGCCAGTAGGTGGAATGGTGGTTAAGGGCACTGGACTCCCATGTGGCTGACCGCAGCTTGAGTCCTGGCCCTGGTGACTAGCTTTCTTGCTTTCCCTTTCTCTCTTTCTCACTCTGTCCCTCTCTGGTCAAATTTAAATAAATAAATAAGGTTAAATAAAATAATTCTTTGAAAAAAATAAATAAGAGTCACTCCTGGGAGTCAAATCAGAGTATCAGTTCTGCAAGACTTTTACCAACAACTTTCCTACTTTGAAACCCATCAGAACCTTATGTGTCATGTTCACAGTTCTTACTGTAAAATCATACAACCACAAATAAAGCAAGAAACTAGAATTAATCAAAACTTCTGCTCAAAATTTTGATATGTTTTGATATGTGTGTGAACAGGAAGCACTTATGAAAGTAAGAGATCTTTTGAAGACTCAGAATGGACTTTCATTTCATTTCTTTTTATGCTAGAGAGCACATGCACATGGATGTGAAAGGGAGAGAGAGAGAGAGAGAAAAAAAAGGACCTTCAAAAGTCTCAGCATGTTATGATTCCCCTTCCCCAGTCCTCTAGTTCCTTAGGATCTTGGGCACCCATGCAGTTGTGCAGCATATTTTTTAGACCGACCCATGGCTCTGAACTCCTAGTCAGCCACATGGCTTCCAGCCTGTCAGGGCTCTTGCATTAATCCTGAGTCACTGTGGTTGGGTTATCACTTTTATTTTTAATAGGTCCTTGGCTAAAAAGGTCACCTGAGGAGGAAACAATGAAAGAAGATGATGTGAGAGGTAATAAGGTATTGCATTTTAGTGACTCCTTCTTTTGTTTAAGAAAACTCCTGTCAATGAGTCTTTAGTTACATTTGATTCAGGTGGTATCTGACAAGTTTTCCCACTTTAAAATTATACTTTGTACTTTCTAATTACAGTAGCCTTTCTTATCTGTGATTTCACTTCCTACAGTTTTGGTTATCCATAATATAGAACAATAAGAAATTTTGAGAGTAAGAGAGACTGTTCCCTTAATTTGTATTACAGTATATTGTTATGATTATTTTGCTTTATTATTCGTTATTGTTGTTCATCTCTTACTATGCCTAATTTATAAATTAAACTTTATCATAAATGAAAGAACATATTCAGTACCTCCCAAGCATTTTAATAGGAGGGGCACATTCAAGGCCCCCCATATGCCTTAGACAGTTTCTTTTTTTTTTTTTCTCTTTCAGGTATCAATCTTTGGATATTTGCCTCTTATCTTGAGCTCCATTGGAGGGA
>NW_006159521.1:10086954-10093460 GCF_000334495.1 Tupaia belangeri chinensis | reverse complement strand
GGGGCATGTGTGCGTGTGTGCCCAAGATCCCAAGAGGAGAATAGAGGAGAAGGGATTGCAGTGTGGCCACCACCCCCCCCCCCGGGGGGTGATTTCTCGCTTTCTGTCTCTCTGTCTCTCTCTGTCTGTCTGGCGAGCACATGCACCCCATAACAAAACCTCTAAAATAAATAAATAAAGTGAAAATCATAAAGCTGTTAATTTAACCCTAGCTCTATTCATAGGACAGGTGTAATATAGGAAGAAGGTTTAATGTTGTTTTTGTTGAGATATTTTACCAGGCAAGAGCCAGGGAGAAGAACAGGAATAAGGAATCAAGTTCACAAACAAGGGGATGATTGTGAGATTGTCTGTAAAATTTGAGATAAGAAGGAAAAGAGAATGTCAAGGAATTAAATTGAGAGAGGACCTATGAGTTGGAGGTTCTGTTAGATTTAAAATATTGTTGGAGTATTAGGCAAATTCTGGTGAAATGATAGGTGTTGGCAGTCAGCAAGCAGAGGTGTGCCTAACTGACACTACCAATGTATTGCAGTTTTGGGCAAAGACAAATTCTAAGATATAACCATGGGAATTGTAACAAGGTACAATTAAGGGCAGATTGTTGAAGGAGTGGAATCACAGATAGTAAGAGACCAATCTTTTGTAAGTCTTGTCCACATGGACCTCAACATTAACAGGGAAAAGAGCTGAAGCAGTGTTAGAAATAGTGATAGTGAACCTAGCAAAGAATAAAGAAGAGAGCTCTTAAATGATATCTACAATACTGATGACACAATCCCATTGAGATACTACTCAAAGATGGAGGATTTTAGGAGGGAAGAAAGAATGATTTGAAAACAATAAGGAATAATAAGAATATTTCCTCAACTCATGGTAGAATACAAGTCACCACTTAAGAGGGCTGCAAGGAAAGGAGGTCAGAGGAGATCCAAATATCTGTTAGAGCAATCAGGTGAAATAATATAGGAAGAGCATATAATATTTGGGTAAGAGCATGTGGGAGATTTTGCTAATGATGAACCATGATATCTAGAGAAAATGACAGAAAAGATTTCAAAAATTTGTGAAGAGATTGTATAGAAAAGGAATAGTGCAACTTTATGAAATTAGTATAAAAGATGAGGAACGACCTAGAGATAATGAACATACAAAGCAAAAAAAGGTGTAATAAGTTCTTGTGGATCCTAGGTGGATAATAGTGGTGAGGCTCTGGATGTAAGAGCAAAGAAAAGAATAGGTGTGTGGAGTCCCGTGTTGACTTTTGTTAATTAAGGCAATGAGATCTATAGAAATTGGATTAGTCACATTGTACAAAATCTGTTAATCTCTACTCATAAGAGTAGAAAAGCCCCTCATTTATGCCTGGGTTACTCTCAATATCTGTTGGGAGAATGATGAGACAAAATACCAATGTATTATTATCCCTTGAAACTAAATGATGAAGTTAAAAGTTTTCAAGAAGTAATTTGTTACTCTGCATGATATGAATGGATCCAATTTTCAATAAAAATAGGTGTATAAGTTCTAGATGGGGCACACATCTTGCTCTTCTCTGTTTCTTTTTCTGGGACTCCTATTAATTAGATGTTGGACCCTCTTGCAATGATTCTCATTTTTTTCCCTTTTCCTGCATTTTCAAATATATTTTCCTACTCTTTTTGAAAATTTTCTCAACTTCATATTTTCTAAATTTATAGGTCTAATTAGGGGTGATTACTAGTGATTATTTTATAGATGTAAGATTTTACTTTTTTCTCCCAGAGACTATTGTAATATCTTTGACCTTCTTTTCCATTAGTCACCTCTATTTGCTTATAGTTCATTTTTTCCTTTTGGCACTAAAGAAGCCAGTTAAAAAAATCTATGTAGCGAAAGAAGTCCTTGTCAACTTCTTGACTTATCCAAAGGAGACTGAGCAAGGACCCAGATGTTTAGATAGGTTTCTGCCTAAAAGCAATCCCTGTGAATATTTCTTAGGGTCACTCAATTTTCCCACAGAACATTTCAATAATCTAGGAAGCGAAATGGTGAAATTAACCTAAAATATCTGAACTTTCATGTCATTTGTTTTTAATAAGACAGTTCAGTCTCCACCCTTCATTCTATCCTTTTTCTCTGTGGTTCCAATTATGTGTAGAACAAATACGAGATGGGATAGTTGCCTACAAGCACAGGTGAAGAAGAATTTCTCCTAAAGGGTCTAAGGAATTCTAATGTAGATGCACAATTAATCTCCCAGTTTTCCTTCCATCTATTGTCTCCACATTCTAAGGTTCCTAGAACTTGTAATTTTGTAGCAGCTAAGATTCTTCCCTGGGGCCAGTTCTTTAGCACAACAGTAATATGCTTTACAAGAAAAGCTAGATTCTACATGGCCACCATGTTTAAATGTCCAAAATACCAGCATGAAACATGCAGGGAACATGTACTAGTGCCCAAGAACTGGAGGAAGGGGACCACGACATAACTAGATTCTGTGGAAGGTACTTCTCTTTCTCTCTCTCTCTCTCTCTCTCTCACACACACACACACACACACACACACACACACACATACACTCACCACACATGCCCTATTACAAATAAAGTAGGAGAAAGGATTCTTCCTTGTAAATTAGCTTATTTCTAAATGTCATTGCATTCTACTGGTCCTAAATTTCAGCATTCTAAGCCTGTCAACCCTCTTACCACTAATAAATTTGTTTCTCGGTCTATAAAAGTTTGCTAGTGTTTTCCCTTTGCTGTCTTCTCCTCTTCTGTGGTTCTTGAACATGGTTTATTTCTTTTACTCTGTGCTATTACATTAGTGGGATATTTGAATGACAAAGAGATCTACACACATGCTTAAGTTCCCCTGTTACCCATGATTCCTTTCTGCAGTGTAATGTGAAGACCCTGGCTTGGGCTCCTATTGCATCACGTGCAGACTGAAGCTCATGTTTATAAAACAATAACAATCCTGTTGTCACTGCTCCAGAAACAACAGATAAAACCAAAAAGACAATTCAGTGGATCTTGCCATTTTCTCAAAGAAAGGGAGATTTATAAATATCTTATTCAATCTTTATGATAAATATCACCATGGACATTTTGCAAAGTTCCCAGCTAAACATCGCATAGGATAACAAGTTTACCAAGTGGAGAAGTGGATATCATCCCTAGTCTCTTTGAATCCAGAGACCATCTTCTTGACATTGTATCACACATCCTTCTTAATGACCTCAAACTAACCCTAGTAACCTAATTAGGGGAAGTAGCCTGGAATATGTTATAATTTAGTGAATTTGCATGAAGATATAATTATTACATTTTTTGAGTCACAAGTTTGTAATATTTATATATTAAAGTATTTGCAACATCCCACAAATGATTTTTAAATGTTCTACATACTTTTAACATAAAAACTCATAAATTAGTCATTTTTAGGTTCTTTTCTGAGGTGTCTGTGGGCACGTGGTGGTGGTAGTCAGAAATGGAGAGGCAGACAGAGGAGAGAAATTGAAATAGGAAGTATGCAAAAGGTTAATCTACACCTGTGCATCAGACCCAGTCATGCCATTTTTTAACTCAATACAACCCACGAGAGACCACAAATAAATATAATTAAATAGAAGACATTCCAGAGCTTCAAACAGGTAAACTACCTTACAAATCATGGAAGTATTTGAAATATTTGCAAGTGAATTTCCTAATGAGGCAGGACAAATGTAGTGTCATAACTCAGCAGATGAGAGTTAAGAATCCTTGGGGAAATGCTGTTATCCTGTCTACAAATTGGATTTACATGCTTGTATATTCCATCAGTGCTTCCCCATGAAATCTATCACATCCTAAATGGCATTACAAAAACAAATGCTCTTTTTCTAATGAGTTTTTCATGTTTTTCTTCTCTGTTTCCCTGAAAATGCTCTTTGCTCATCAGCAAGGGCAACACACTTGTTCTTTATAATAAATCTGAGCTGAAATGCCAGAAGAAAAGTCAATGGCAAATGCATGGTAAGGTAAATAATTTGGTGTGACATAAAAATAATGAAATTTCAGACACCTGATGGAGCTTGAAGGTTTAATTCTACTAAGAAGTATCAGAAAAAGAAAAATAGATACCAATAAATTGAAATTGCAAGATTAATCCTGACTAAAGCAAAATGTAGGATGATTTTAGCTTGCTGAAAGCCAGTAACATCAATTCTTTTCACTATAATTACTAAATCTGAATTGTGGTCTGATTTTGTCATTGTTCTTTAGCTTTTATTTTCAATGTGTAAAGAAAGTACAAAAGGAGCTTGCTTCATGTATTAACAGGCTCTTGATAGAAACACCTTCCCTAGTCCAGCAGGTGGCATAGTGGTTAAGGAGTTGAATTCTCAGGTGGCTGACCGCAGCTTGAGTCCCAGACCTGGTGACTAGCTTTCTTGCTTTCCCTTTCTCTCTTTCTCACTCTGTCCCTCTCTGGTCAAATTTAAATAAATAAATAAGGTTAAATAAAATAATTATTTGAAAAAAATAAATAAGAGTCACTCCTGGGAGTCAAATCAGAGTATCAGTTCTGCAAGACTTTTACCAACAACTTTCCTACTCTGAAACCCAACAGAACCTTATGTGTCATGTTCACAGTTCTTACTGTAAAATCATACAACCACAAATAAAGCAAGAAACTAGAATTAATCAAAACTTCTGCTCAAAATTTTGATATGTTTTGATATGTGTGTGAACAGGAAGCACTTATGAAAGTAAGAGATCTTTTGAAGACTCAGAATGGACTTTCATTTCATTTCTTTTTATGCTAGAGAGCACATGCACATGGATGTGAAAGGGAGAGAGAGAGAGAGAGAAAAAAAAGGACCTTCAAAAGTCTCAGCATGTTATGATTCCCCTTCCCCAGTCCTCTAGTTCCTTAGGATCTTGGGCACCCATGCAGTTGTGCAGCATATTTTTTAGACCGACCCATGGCTCTGAACTCCTAGTCAGCCACATGGCTTCCAGCCTGTCAGGGCTCTTGCATTAATCCTGAGTCACTGTGGTTGGGTTATCACTTTTATTTTTAATAGGTCCTTGGCTAAAAAGGTCACCTGAGGAGGAAACAATGAAAGAAGATGATGTGAGAGGTAATAAGGTATTGCATTTTAGTGACTCCTTCTTTTGTTTAAGAAAACTCCTGTCAATGAGTCTTTAGTTACATTTGATTCAGGTGGTATCTGACAAGTTTTTCCACTTTAAAATTATACTTTGTACTTTCTAATTACAGTAGCCCTTCTTATCTGTGATTTCACTTCCTACAGTTTTGGTTATCCATAATATAGAACAATAAGAAATTTTGAGAGTAAGAGAGACTGTTCCCTTAATTTGTATTACAGTATATTGTTATGATTATTTTGCTTTATTATTCGTTATTGTTGTTCATCTCTTACTATGCCTAATTTATAAATTAAACTTTATCATAAATGAAAGAACATATTCAGTACCTCCCAAGCATTTTAATAGGAGGGGCACATTCAAGGCCCCCCATATGCCTTAGACAGTTTTGTTTTTTTTTTCTCTTTCAGGTATCAATCTTTGGATATTTGCCTCTTATCTTGAGCTCCATTGGAGGGAAGGAAAGGTCTCCTGGCAACCCTGAGTACCCTTGGCAGGGTGGGTGAAAGACTAGCCTGGACAGGGGGAAGAGGACAAGCCCTACTAGGGAATTCCTTGGGATCAGAGGAAGGTTTCCACCCATAAAGAGGGAAGAAAGAGAGGCTAAGAAAGGGGGTGCTTGATCTCAGTACAGAGGGCTGACTCACTTAGAGATGACAACAAACAACTCCCTTTCCACCCTCTACCACCCACTCTCTACCACCCACTCCCTTCCTTTACAGTCTCTGGTATCTACACTTAACCGCTCTACCATCAAATGTCTGGATCTTTCCATTTCTGCCATGGAGTGCAGATATTCAGTACATATTAAGTGGGAATATACAGTGTGTCTCTTTCAAAGTCTGCCTCACTTTGCTTAAGATTAAGTCCTCTATATTCATTCACTTAGAATCAGACAACAGGATTTTATTTTTATTTAAAGAATAATTTAATTTTATTTATCCATTCATTTATTTTAATTTGACCAGAGAGCGAAAGAGAGAAAGTAAAAAAGCAAGCCACCAGATCCAGGACTCGAACTGTGGTCAGCAATGTGGGAATGTCCAGCGCCTTAACCACCATCCCACCTGCTGGTTCCTGGGTTTCACTGTTTCTTATATACTGGAAAAATTAGGGAAAACTCTGAAAGACACTGGAGTAGGCAGAGATTTCTTAAATGAGAGCCCCAAAGCACAGACAACAATCCCAAAAATAGACAAGTGGGAATGTATCAAGCTAAAAAGCTTCTTCACAGCAAAGGAAACAATTAGAATGAAAAGATAACTCTCAGAATGAGAGAAAATATTTGCTCATTATTCTTTAGACAAGGGATAGATAACCAGAATATACAGGAAAACTCAAGCAGCTCACCCATGAAAAAAAATAATAATA
>NW_006159521.1:10083167-10086904 GCF_000334495.1 Tupaia belangeri chinensis | reverse complement strand
CATCTTTGTATTTCTTTGAGCATGCCCTTACTCTGTGTGTGTGTGTGTGTGTGTATACGTGTGTGTTTGTGCGTACGTGTGTGTGCACAGTTTTGCTATGTCATGAACCTCCTGCCTCAGTCTCCAAAGTCGCTAGAATTATAGGCACATACCATGGTATGTGGCCTTTAGGGTGGACCAGGGATAGAACTCAGGCCTCCTATATGGTCCTAGCCTGAGGAATGCAATGTCATAGTAGCATGTACCAATTCAGCCGGGTTGAGCAGGTCCTTATTTTCTAACACAATAAGATGTTCCAGGCTCAGAGCCAGCAGGTGGCTTGGTGGTTAAGGATACTGGACTCCCACATGGCTGACTATAGTTCAAGTCCTGGACCTGGTAGTTTGTTTTCTCACTTTCTGTCTCTCTCTCACTCTGTCCCTCTGTGGTCAAAATTTAAAAATAAATAAATAAAAGCATAAATAAAGTAAATAATTTGTTTAAAAGATGTTCCAGGCTCACTTTGTACTCACACCCTGTCTTTTTTTTAAAAAGAATTATTTTTTTTTATTTTAATTTGACCAGAGAGGGACAGAGTGAGAGAGAGAGGGAAAGTGAGAAAGCAAGCCACCAGGTCCAGGACTTGAACTGTGGTCAGCCATGAGGGAGTCCAGAACCCTTAACCACCATGCCACCTGCCAGCTCCCTCGACCCTGTCTTGTTCTGTTTAACAAAGAACAACGTTTAGAAGTTAACACTGGATGCCAAATATGCTTACTTCTATTGGGATATTGTTAATTCCAGGCCCTTATAGTAAACAGAACTAGGAAGTGTGTGTGTGTGTGTGTGTGTGTGCGCGCACACACACATGCTTGTGCAAGCAAACACATTTACAACTTTTTTTAAAGGAATTATTTATTTAATTTTATTTATTATCATTATTCTTCAATTTTTACCAGAGAGAGTCAGAGAGAAGGAAAGAGAGGGAGAAAGCAAGCTGCCAGGTCCGGTACCCAAACTACGGTTGGCCATGTGGGAGTCCCCAGCCAACATGCCACCTGCCAGTCCCACAACTATTTTTTTAATCTATGTTCCTATCTAACCACCTACCTATGAAATTTAATGAGTTCACCGATATTGCCAATCCAAAACACAGTGTTTATTCTCTGTTTCTCATTTGTACTTACCTTCACCAACAATAAGACTCCTGGCACCCATTAGCCTCGGTATATTGACATATTTGTTAATCTTCCCATCTGTAACTAATTTCCATTGCTGCTGCCACCCCTCCATGTGAACACCCTCCTCACCCACTCGTGCTCTGACACCTTGTTCCAAGATACCATAGCATCCTCCCACATGGATGCCCTTCTCATCTGCTCAGGCTGCAATACTGTATGCCAGACCACCACCACCAGTGCTCACTCCCTGCCCCCAGCTGCCCTTGCAGATTTTTGAATTAAATCTTGCAGGCAGAAGATAATGAATGCATTTTCTTGACTTCCATTATATAGATTAGGGTTTACATAATACATATCTGAGTAACTGTAATACAAGGCTTCAAATATAGTTTTTGTGTGTCTAAACCTAGAAATACTAAAAAATATCATAACATACACATTACCAGTGACATAGTTGCTACATTACTGGTTAATCTACATTATTATTTTGTAACAGTTCTGTTGTTCAGATGCTATGGCATTGAGATATTTCCAAATAAACAATCTGTCACTCTAAGTACAGTCGTATTTCTTACCTCGTTGTACTATATATGTTAATCAGCAGTTCCTGCCATGTCCCCTATCCTCCTAAAAAAGCAATTTATTCAGAAGTGTTTAATACAATTTAACTGCAATCCTTATGGGGGCAAAATCGATTAAACACCAACTCAAAGGTCATCCACCTATGATTTGATATGAACTAGGTTTTGCCTAGAAATGACATGGTGGTTAAGGAGCTGGATTCCCACATGGCTGACCACATTTTGAGTCCCAGATCCAGCAGCTTGAAAATTATGCTGAGCATGTGAGTGTGTGCCTAAAATTCTGTGAGGAGAATGAAGGAGAAGGGGTTGAGGGTGGCCATCCCCACCCTCCGCTCAGGGGAGAAGTGGTGATTTTTCACTTTTCCTTTCTGTATCTCTCTGTCTCTCACACTCTACGGCAAAAAAACTAAAATAAAAAATAAAAAGATGCTATAGGTTCCCTGTCTATATCCACCTCCCTATTCCCTGAGCCAATCTATGCTGACAGCATCCAGCTTAAGCACCTGCGACTTTTCACCTGAGGACAATGGACAAGCTAGATACACATGGAAGTTAATGCCTCTGGAATCAGCCCTTAGCCAATGACAGATAGGAGCTGGAGGAATACCCAACTTCTTTGCCTCTTAACTAGAGTAACTCTGAGGAATATTCTACACTGTCTTCCATAGTTCCCCAGTAGACTAAAATCCAGTTGCCCACAGTAGAATCCTGATCAATAATGAATCCTTTATTTTCTTTCCTTCCTTCCTAGTCTCAACTCCCCACTCCCTTAAAAGTGCTTCCAAGAACCACCTTCCAAATTAAATAACAGGTTTGTTTGTTTGTTTGTTTTTGAGAGAGAGTTTAACTATAGGGTGTATGTGCTAGCCAGAGAGAGAGACAGAAAGCAAGAAATCATCCCCCAGGGAAGATGGCCACTTGGCAATCCTTTCTCCTCTATTCTCCCCTTGGATCTTGTGAACTCACAAACATGCCCTTGGTGTGAGTTTCAAGTCTCCAGGTCCAAGACTCCAACCACAGTCAGCCATGTGGGAGTCCAGTGACGTAACCACTACACCATCTGCTGGTCTCTTAAATACTATTTTCTAAATTCTTGCCTCTAAGTCAACTTCTGTGGGAAATGACCTTAAGATACTGCTCAAATGTCACAATGGCTATTAGCTAAATAGATGTCTTCTCTCAGGAATTTGTTTTTGTTTGTTTTTTGTTTTGTTTGTTTGCTTGTTTATTTTAAGAGATATTTTTGCCAGAGGATGTGTGTGCTTGCTGGATCGACAGAGAGACAAGAGAGACAGAAAGTGAGAAATCACCCCCGGGGGGGATGGCCATGCCATAATCCCTTCTCCTCCATTCTCCTCTCAGGATCTTGGGCATGGACGCACACATGCCCAGTGTGATATTTTTAAGTGGCTGAGTGCAGAACTCGAACTGTGGTCAACTACGTAGAAATCCAGTAATGTATCCATTACAACCATTATGCCATCTGCTGGTCCCTTCTCAGGAATTTAAATAGGAAGTATATTTTTTTAAAAATTCTTTTTAGACTGAACATAAGAAAACAAATGTATACACCATACTATGAAAAAATACTTCATTATTCTGCAGAACACTGCAGAAAAGAAATAAAATACCTACTTGGAGACATCACTTTCTCAGTGCAAAATCACCCTCTAGTCTCATCTATATAAGACTGTGGCTTCTCTTACTTCCATGAGATTCTCACTCTATAGCTTTATATGTGCCCCCTAACTATGATGAACACAAACAGTCCCAGCCCCACTCACCTGAGTTTAACTGAGAATCACTCCTTTTGACACTAAACTATTTTTTTACATTAATTCACTATACATCATTACAGCATACAAATGAATTTTCCATCCAAAATATACTGTATATTGACTCAATCAAGCACATCAACATGCATGTTATCAGCAAATAATTTTCCAATTCTTATGTCTTGTATACTTTGTTTTTTGTTTTGCCATCCTTGATT
>NW_006159521.1:10077657-10082936 GCF_000334495.1 Tupaia belangeri chinensis | reverse complement strand
ATATGTATATGTATATATATGTTTTTTACCCCATGTTTGACCCTCTGCCCTTTCCCACTCTCTTATTACACTATCTCTGCTATATACAGTTATCTTCAATTCCTTTTCTCCCAACATTTTGTTGATCACACAATATCATAAGTAATCTAACTACTTTCAATAGCAAGTTCAGCTGGTAATTTCAAGAAAAGCAGTTTTGAACTGGTAATGATATTTTCTTCAAACTTAAAGCCTAGAAACAGGTTAGTATTCTGTTCAAATAGTAGGTACATGCACCTATCGACAGCTCAACACAGGACAAAAATCCTTTAAAACCGGACAACAAAGCTTAGAAGAAAAGCAGCAATATCTAGTCAAGTCACGGAATGCTGTTTCATCAGTTCAGTCTCATGTACTTAATCTTTCTTCTGTTGTGGTTCGATCTTCCAGATTGAATTCTGGGATATAATATTCATCTCCAGACATTGTCCCTACAATTAAGTTGCCCATTTTCTTAGTTTTTGAACTCTTATTTCTGTGTGTCTGCATTTAATTTTACTGACATAGCACTTCCTTAAGAACTTCTTGGAGATCTGGTCTGGTGCTGGTAAATTCTTTCAGGTTTTGTTTAATAACTGCTTCCATAGTTCCCCAGTAGACTAAAATCCAGTTGCCCACAGTAGAATCCTGATCAATAATGAATCCCAAAATTGTATCTATTTCAGCTTCTAAATGTCTCAAGTATTTCTGCTTATTCTCAATTTTGGTGCCACTTCCTCTGTCCAAGCTATCATCAAACTGGACTACTATTCTAATGTACTAATTGATCTTCCCTGCTGGCACGCTCGATCTCCTCTATCCATTTCAGTCCATTTTCCATTTGAAGGTCATCCTTTTTGTTGTCATTAAAGTAGATCTGTATATGTTGTTTCCTTCATTACTGACCTCCTTAAAATTCTTTAAAGTATAGGGACCAGCAGTTAGTGTAATGGCTATGTTGCTGGACTGCCATGTAGTCGACCGCGGTTCGCATCCCAGACCCGGTGGCTTAAAACTCACGCCGGGCGCGTGTGCGTGCGTGCCCAAGATCCCGAGAGGATAATGGAGGAGAAGGGATTGCAGTGTGACCATCCCCCCTGGGGGGTAATTTCTCACTTTCTGTCTCTCTGTCTCTCTGTCTGGCAAGCGCACGCACCCTATAGCAAAAGCCTCTCAAAAAAACAAAACAAAACAAAACAAAAAAACTCTTTAAAGTATATTGGACATCTCATGATGTCTGTCCAGAAAACTTCCTCCCTCCTCATCTCCTCATGGTAATAACAACCTGAATTTCTTTGAGGAAACTATCTCTTCCCAGGACGATTTGGATGGGTTACTACCACCTCCAGCTCCAGAATTATGGATGTCCTTCTTGGTACACTCTTCTCTAGCCACAGAGATTTTTGGGTTTTTTTTGTTGTTGTTGTTTTGTTTTGTTTTTTGGGGGGGAAGGGCATTTAACCTATACCTCAACCATTTATCATTCCCATAGCTAAATGGGTGGGTATGTGATTTAAGCAAATCTGATCAGGGTGAAAGAGTAGTTCTCATAACCATGATAAGAGCCAGACTGAAGATTAAGTTAGCACAAGGATGAGGGTACAGTGGAGGAATCTCTGAGAGTTAGAGCTGGGGTATGAAGACATCATTACCCCATGAATAAAACTCTGCTTGAACTGCGGTCTGAACTCCGAATTTTATCATTACATAAGCCAGTAACTCTTTCTTTCTTTCTTTCTTTCTTTCTTTCTT
Source organism: Tupaia belangeri chinensis (assembly GCF_000334495.1). NCBI lineage: Eukaryota > Metazoa > Chordata > Mammalia > Scandentia > Tupaiidae > Tupaia > Tupaia belangeri. The sequence continues at coordinate 10,081,166 of NW_006159521.1, read as the reverse complement.
TCTTTCTTTCTTTCTTTCTTTTCTTTCTATTTAAGGCAGGTTGGGTTGGGTTTTCCCTTACTTGCAGCCCAAAGAGTCTTAACTGACGTCTATCCAAGCTACTGTACCATTGCACATAAAATAAAGGAACAACTCCATAATACAGCTTGAAACACATTTGCATTTGCAGTCAGGGCTGCAACCACAGAAGCCTACATTAACTTTTGTTCACACTCATTCTCTCCCTAAAACCCTCTTGGGTTCCCACACACCTAGGATTGTGCTTCTTATCCTACTTACCCTTTAACTCTCAGCCCATATACTTTTTGTAAGTCCTGACGCAGACCAGATCCTCTTGCTGTCCCTCTCAAAGCACAGTACGAATTCCGTTTTTTTGTACTTCTAAGTACATAAACTTGATATTTATTTGTGAGATCATTTCATATCTGTCTGTTTTTCTTACCTAACTATGTTACATGTGAGAAACTGTTCCTTTATGCTCACTAATTACACATTGTAAATGCTTAGTATTTGTTGTTGTTGCTGTTGAATTAATGAATTGAAGAAGCCAATGAGAGTTAAACAGTCTCTTAACATAAGTTTTAATTAACAACTCATTTTATCAAATAATAATTTGAATTGGTGTTTGAAAAGAAACAGAAAGTTACAGTGTATATCACTGGTTCACTTACAAAATGAAAATAACTTAGTAATAATTTATTTTAAACTCATGATGGGAAGATTTTTCCTGGTCATATCCCCTCAATTTATAAAAATGGAAAATTTTAAAAACAGGTATATTGGAAAAATATGTTATTTTATCTACAAAATAAATTATATAGTCAAATTAGCATTGTTTTATGATAAAAGATTGAAGGATAAATTTGTTTTTAACATGACTCAACCAAAGGGGGCAGAATACTACCAATGTAACAATTTAGAAGTGGATGGAATAATGTGGACAAAAGCAAGGTTCCTGCCAAAGTTCCTCCTCTGGTTTATAGCTGCAACAAACAAGGTGTTAAAATGTTTGCAATTCCAGGACCAGCAGTTAGTGTAATGACTATGTCGCTGGACTCCAAGGTAGTCGACCGCGGACCCAGTGGCTTAAACTCACGCCGGGCACGTGTGCATGCATACGTGCCCAAGATCACGAGAGGAGAATGGAGGAGAAGGGATTGTGGTGTGGCCATCCCCCCTGGGGAGTGATTTTTCACTTTCTGTCTCTGTCTCTCTCTGTCTGTCTGGTGAGCGCATGCGCCCTATAGTAAAAACCTCTCCAAAAAAAAATGTTTGCAATTCCATTTCAATGTTGACTCAAAACTCAATATACAGACTTCCTTTTGGAAACTTGGAATGTTTTTTATGAGCTAGTAGTCTTCTTAAAGGTTTGTTTATTTGTTTATTGTTTTCTTTTATGAGAGAGATTTTTTGGAGGGAGAGGTTTTTGCTATAGGGCGCGTGCGCTCAACAGACAGAGAGAGAGAGACAGAGAGACAAAAAACAAGAAATCAACCCCCACACGCTGCAATCCCTTCTCTTCCATTCTCCTCTCGGGATGTTGGGCACGCACGCACACGCGTCCGGCATGAGTTTTAAGCCACCGGGCTCGAGACTTGAACCACAGTTCACTACATGGAAGTCCAGTGACATAGCCATTACGCTAACTGCTGGTCCTGAGAGAGATATTTTTGAAAGGGTCTTGCCATGTTAGAATCTTCCTGTTCCAGTCCCTCAGCAGGCTAGGATTCTAAGCGTGCACCACCACAACTAGCCTGTTTAGGCTGATGGGCTGGGAGCCAAATCTAGGCCTTTGTCATGAGAACTCAGCATCTAAATAGCAAGCACCACTGCAGCTGAGCCTGGAATTATTTTGTTATATTACAAATTACGTAGTCCTTCATGATGTTCAAAAGACCATTTCAGATAAATTTCACTTTTAAGAGGTCATATTTCTGGGGCTGGATAGAGGTGCAGTAGTAAAAAACAACCATTTGCAAGGCTGACCTCCCATGGGAGGGTTCTAGGTTTGTATCCAGAAACCTCCCTGAATATATCAGGAACATGCATGCCAATGATGTGAGGTTGCCTGAGACTGGGAGTGTGTGTGTGGGGGGAGGGTGGATCACAATGTCAAGACCAAGTTAGGATACTATCATTCTGTTTCTCTCTTGCCTTTTCTCTCTCCATCTCTCTCACTCATAGAAGAAATAAATAATAAACTTAAAACAAACAAAAAAAAAGATATCATATTTCTGCATTAGTTTTTCTTTCCTATTGTTTCATCCTCAAACTAGGGGAATTATAGGTGGGTATGGGATGGATACAGTGAAATGTTTGCTCTCATAAGAGTTTCACAAATATAACACATGTTATCAACTACTTAGTATGACTATACTTGTTAATAGCTGTATTCAATAATTGCTGAATGAAAATATAGCATGAGTCTATCTGGATTTTGAATGAGCTATGATACTAAAATTAGGAACACCCAGAAAAGTTATATATGTTTCGATATGTTTATATATATTTTATATGTTATAAACATATTACATATAATACATTGGGCTGTTGGAAAAGTTATGATGTATTTTTCTATGATTTTCTATGCAAAAGTGCATCATGACTTTTTTGACAAACCAATATATTATATGTTATATATATACTACATTATATATGTTTTATATATATAACATATAAAAGATAAAATGCTTGTATACCTTTCTTTATTTATAAATTTAAATTGTGACACACTATGGAATACTACTCAGACAATGAGACCCTATAATTTGGCTCATGGTAAATGAATTTAAGAAGATTTAATGCTAAGTGCAGTAAGACTATAAAAGACAAACACTGTATATCTCTGCTCAATATATACAGAATATCTGTACTCTGTGACAGCAATTGAAAGATCTGAAGATCTAACAGTAATGAGGATAAGTAGATACCAGAGACTGGAAGGGAGGGGAGTAGATGGTAGAGGGTAGGCAAGCGGGACAAAGGAAAGAAACACTTCACAGACAAAGGAATGTAAAATTGAAAATGATGGATAGACAGAAGACATCTTCATGGCTACTGAGAACTAGTGATTTCAGGGGAGCTGGAGAAATGAAGATTTTCCACTGATAATTCAACCTCCAGCCCACAAACTCGCATGGAGAGGCAAGGGAGCAGGCCACAGAAGACATCTTCATGGCTACTGAAAACTAGTGATTTCAGGGGAACAGGAGAAATGAAAATTTTTCCACTTATAATTAAACCTCCAGCCCACAAACTCGCGTGGTAGGCAGCAGACTTTCAAGCCTCCTCTCTCTGTCTCTGCTTTGTCTCTGTCTTTGTCTCTCTCTACCTCTGTCTTTGTCTTCTCTTTTTTTTGGAATTTTTCCTTTTTAAAAATGTTTAAGGCAAAGCAGTCTCTTGGCTTTCAGCCCCTCCTTTCCCTTTATCTTGTTAATAATCCCCTCTGCCTCTCCCAACCCAGGAGAGGCAAGGGAGCAGGCCACAGAAGACATCTTCATGGCTACTAA